>NC_079504.1:39633980-39781373 GCF_030052815.1 Hevea brasiliensis | reverse complement strand
AAATTATAAAAATAATTTGATCAGTTCTTAAGTTCTCTTATTCTTATTTTTATATTTACTAATTAATATCATAAAAGAATATAAGACTATGAATAAAAAAATTAGGTTAACAATTGAATAAATTTTTGTAATTTACTTATTTATATATATATAATTCTATGTAAAGTAAATTAAAAAATTAAAAAAATTAAAATATTTAAAATAAAAAAGTATTTATGGTAAATATATCGATGAACACATGCATATATAAGTGAATGTATGAGTATGCTAGGAAATATAAATAAAATAGAAATTATAAAAATAATAAATACTCGACCCGATTGCAGTTGGTCCAGCTAGAAAAAAAAAAAAGGCTAGTTCAATCACCTACACAAACACATACATATATCAATTGACTGACTAAAAATAATTAAATACAACCGAGACAAGAATAATAAATCCTATGGATTGCTAAATTTTCGATAGAGTTTTCTTTGTAACTAGACCTAATCCCTACAAAGTAAAAGAAACACAAGTAATAGCAACAACACAAATTAACCTCAAGCTCGCCATACATATCATATTGCCCATCTAGTGCCTACTCGAACACTAATCTACATCCATTGATCCAAGTTCTAACTCAGGTCTCTATCTCATACATCCATTGATCCAAGTTCTAACTCAGGTCTCTATATCCTCTACAATCCAAATAATTATTAAATGTCCATAAAAAATTTCAAAAGTATTCTTAGAGGTCCTTTAGATCATCCTAAGTCCTTACAATTTATTTTAATTATTTTCAATCTGCCAAAAATATTTTATTAATTAAATTTGCAAGCATAACAGATAGATAAAACACTAAGTTGGAGTTCAGGCTTACCAATGC
The DNA here is from genome assembly GCF_030052815.1 of Hevea brasiliensis. Classification (NCBI taxonomy): domain Eukaryota; kingdom Viridiplantae; phylum Streptophyta; class Magnoliopsida; order Malpighiales; family Euphorbiaceae; genus Hevea; species Hevea brasiliensis. The sequence goes on along the minus strand of NC_079504.1, from coordinate 39,780,508 downwards.
TGATTTTGACACTTGGAATGCATCCGGAGCTTCTGAAAATGCTATGAATGACTGTAAACGTAACCACTTTCCAGGAGAGTCCATTGGGCATTAAGACTAGGTCAAAAACTCAATCCACAACACCAATGAGCTATCGCCAATTTGAATACACTTTGGGAATGCCCATGAGCTGCTGGATATAGGTCTAATGACAAGTTAGTCAAAACTCCTCTCTGGTTGCCCAATGTTTGCCAATATAGTTTAGGCAATACGTTAAGCATCTTCTTCATCTGATCTCCAATCAAGGCGTTGTTGGTGTCATTTTGAGGCTTGTGGAATGTAGATGAAGATTACAAGATCTAATCATCCATTCCAACCACCGGTTGGCTGAGAATGCCTTTAAAGCTTTGAAAAACCCATTTTCTCTGTCCTTGCTAGTGCTAAAAAGAGCCACCAAATCTGGCATGGTTAGTCCCATTTGAAAGTTCTCTTCACCAATGTAACACCCATCATTTTCTAACATTGAAATTCTTATCGTCATTGGAAAATCCTTGTGAAATTGAGATTTTCATAGTCAAGGAAGTGGTGAACCATATATATATATGAAATTAATGTGTTAAGAGTATAGGTTATATGTGAATTTTGATAAGAAAAGAAATCAAGGTATCCTTGTGGGCAGAAAGAACTTCGGCAGTTGAAGGTTAAACTTTCGACAGCTGAAGTCCGTTTTTATTATTCAAATGTCTTTTTGGACAAAATAGACTTTGGTAGCTAAAAGCTGGGCTTTCAGCAAACAAAAATCCCCTCAATAGTAGGGTATAAATAGCTCACTTAGTTTCATCTTTAAAAGAAAATTAGCTTTTTTCTCTCTCCCTTAGCCGTTTTTGCATGCAAAGGGTTTAAGTTAAAATCCTTTTGGGCAATTGCATGTTTAGATACCTTGATGCTTGGATTTTCTTTGGGAAAGTGAAGTGAGAGTGGGTTGAAGCTTGGTCTATTAATTACCTTAATTTCTGCTTTAAGCATAACCGTGCATCACGAAATGCATTGATATTAGGGTGTAATGTATTAGAACCATATTTGATGTAATTGCATATGTGTTTATGATGTAAGGTAGATTATGGATGATTAAATGGAAGTTTCCTTCAGTACCTCTTACATAGCATTGATGATACAAGCTTATGTTTTCAAGATTTTTAAGGTTAGTGATGCTTTGTCGTTTCCGCAACTATTTATTGTGAATCTTGTTCTTTTTTTTTTTTTTGTATAATCATCTTAGAAAAAAAAATGAGATTAGATTTCTCTCTCTCTCTCTCTCTCTCTTGTATTTGTGTAAGTAGTATTAAACAATGAATAGTATGTTATGTGCATCATTATGCAAGTTAAGCTAATAAAAAAAAATGTTTAGGTGTATAGTTTCTGTGTTTGGGCTTAAAGATAAAGATGTGCTGAAGATTATAAATTTCTGGTGAGTTGTTCATCTTCCAATGTCACTACTCCATTGCATGTTCAGTTACCAGTTATAAGAAGGGTGGATTGAATGAATGCTGATAGGGCTTTGTAGGACTTCTCATGTATTCTGTATATTGTACATCTTAGGAGTGTTCAAGTGGAAACTTTGCAATTTAACTGTGATATTGGTACTTATCAAGTGTCAACTTGAATTATCTTTATGCTTATCATCTTTATTGGAGCATTTGCTTTGTGAAACATCAAATTTTGTGCCAAAAATGAGAGAGAAATTGATGAGCATCTTTATTTGGATGATCATAAATGCACTAGTTGAAGATAAATTGATTAATTTTATGCAATATTTGCTATTCAAAATCACAAAGGCCTAATTGCCTTTATGGTCGGCATTAGGTTGTTCTACACAGTAAGCCTAATTTGTTGCATTAATGTGTTATATTATATAAATATGTGAATATGCAATGCTTGTAAAAAAAAAAGAAAGTATCAAAACATATATAAGTACGGTTTGGCGACTGGGAAATGCAAAAAACCAGAGAGTTTCAGACATAAACAATGATGCCAATTTAGCTATATTTTTATAAGAAGTTGATCTAAATTTTTGTGATGATAAAATATAATAATTTTATAACCTATCCAATTATTAGATTCACTTAAGTTTAGTAATTATGATTATAAAATAAATATAAAAATAAAAATTTAATGATTTTACCAATACAAACCGAAGTTCAATGGTCAAATTGAAATTGATGGAAGCTTCAACGAGTAAGACGAATTTAGATAGTATATAATTAGGTTTGAGATAAGTTTAAAAAATAATACATTTATAAGGTTTGAGTGTTACATATTTGATATCATTATCCAAATTTACTTATATAAATGGTTAATTAATATAAAGTGTATGTTTTTTATAATAATATTTAAAAAATTTTTATATATTATATTTTAAATAAATAGAATTTAAATATTTTATTTAGTCATTAAATTTTTAAAATATAAATTTTTAATAAAAATATTGTTTTATATCTATTAGTAAAAATGGGCTAGGATATTTTTCGAAAAATAATAATTGGATTTATAATGGATTTGAGTAATTGATGATAAATTTTAATCGGGTTGGGACAGGTTTAAATATTGAGAATATTAATTGAGTTCAGACTCAGGTAAAATAATTTTCGCTGGTATAAAAAATTTTCCTTGATGGACCAATACAGTGACAGAGCTACATGTGTGTTCTTAAATGTAACCAATTGATGCACCCAACCTTGTAAAAATTTTTTAAATATATATAATTTCTAAAATATTTTTAATATTTGTAAATAAATTTTGATTGAAATTAGTAAAAAATATAAAGATCAAATTTATATTTGGAATTAATATATATAAAAAGAGTTCAAGTAATTATATAATTTATTTTTTAAAAAAATTATATAATTTATTTATAAAATTTTATTTTTAATATTTTTAAATGATATATAAAAATTTGAGATATATATATATAAAAAAATATTTTCTTTTAAATTCTATTAATTTGCAAGAAGAAAAATATTCTTAATTTACAATCATCATTTTAATATTTTTTTAATGTAAATTATCCTGATTATTAAAATTACTTTATTGAAATTAATTTTTTTATTCATAATTATTTCAAATTTTAATTGTGATTAAAAATTATATATATACACACACATACACTTAAAATTGACTAGCTAAATCAATGACTCTACTGAATTAAATTTCTAGTTTCACCACTGAGTTAATGTTAAATATAAAATTAATTTAAAAATAATTAATTATATTTATTGTTTGTGTATTTTTTAAGAATCAATGTTATATATTTAAACAAATATCATAACTAAACTAAAATAATTTTTTGAGGGTGCCAATGTTATAAAAATTTATTAAACATATGATAAATAAAAATTCAAATATCTTATATTATTTATATTGTAATAAAAATTATTTGAGGAGGGGCCAACAATTAAAATAAAATAAAATTTTAAGCACACATATTAGCATATATGCGTACCCCCACTAGCCCTCCTTCCCCCACCTCGGCCCATTGCCATTCTTAGGTGAAGTTAAATCCATATACAACTGAACTTATAAGGGAGGAATTTTAAACAACGTTACTTGCAAGGAAGTTGTTTTACTGTATCTTGTTGAATGCTATTGCTACTAATTTAGTTTTTCTTTTTGTGTTGACGTCATAATAAAGTGGCTAATTAGCTAGATTTAGGTGTTAATTACCTGGAGCAGAATTAGAAGAAAAAGAAGAAAAATAGAGGAAGATGCTTATATAGTTGTTAATTACCTGGAGCAACATAACCAACGGTTCCATTGATTCTAGTTGTGCTGATTTGACTCAGAGATAAATTGCTGTTGATTGAGAAGAGTTTTGCTAGACCAAAATCACTTACATGAGCAACCATGTCATCATCAAGAAGAACATTGCTGGGTTTCAGGTCACAATGAATGATAGGCTTTCCACAGAGGTCATGTAGATAATGCAATGCTGATGCTACATCAATGGCGATATTGAGTCTTTGAAGAAGGTTCAAGCTTCTTTTCTGATCTTCACCTTCTGCACATGGATGCAGCCACTTTTCTAGGCTTCCATTTCCCATATATTCAAAAATTAAAGCCTTGAATGCATTTGTTTTGTAATCTAAGCTGGAGCAACATGTTACGAGCTTAACAAGATTTCGATGCCTTATACTCCCCAGAGAATTGCATTCAGCCATGAAGCTCTTAATGGCACCCGTTTGCTCGAGGTTGAGGACCTTAACAGCTACTGGTGTTTGGACTTGAGGTAGAAATCCTTTATACACAGAGCTAAAGCCACCTGAACCAATTAAATTGCTACAAGAGAATCCATCCGTTCCTTGATAAAGGTCTTTATAAGATACCTTTAGAAGGTGGTTCATTTCTAAGGGTGCAACAGAAGGCTTGGTTCTTGATTTTCTCATCCGGCGAATAAGAAAAAAGATCAGAATCGAAAGCAGAGTTGGAACCACACAAGCAATTGCAACCACTAGCTTAAGAGTGTGGGATTTCACTTTCTTCAAGAGTTTAGTAGGGCATTTTGGTAAACCAAGTTCTGGGACACCACCGCAAAGCTTGTTATTCCCAATCAGTGATAATGCACTGGCATTAGTAAATACTCCTCTTTCTGGTACCTCTCCCTCAAGATCATTGAACGAAAGATTCAAGTATTGGAGATAAGGGATTTCTTGGAGATCTTTGGGAATTTGTCCTGACAAGTTGTTTCGCGAAAGATCTAAATATTGAAGGCCTTTAAGGGAAGCTAAAGATGAAGGGATGGTTCCTTGGAAAAAATTTCCTTGCATATAAAGATATTCTAGGCTCAAGCAACCTCCAATGGTTTCAGGAATTTCACCTGAAAGATTGTTTTCTGAGATATCTAGTGTATTTACATTTTTAAGCTTTCCCACTTCTGTTGGTAAGTGCCCAGTGAAAGAGTTAAAAGCTAAGTTCAGTACTTTTGATAAAGAAGTAAGACCTAAAACTTCCTCAGGTAACTCTCCGCTGAGTCTATTTTCTGCAATTTGTACAGCATATAAATGTTGGCAATTTCTAATACTTGAAGGAATGCTTCCTTCCAATTTGTTTCCAGACAGCAATACACGAGAAAATTGAGTGAGGTTACCAATGGAGGACGGAATTTGACCTGACAATTGATTGTAGCTTAAAATTAATGATTGTAGCTTTTGAAGCTTTCCAAACTGAGATGGGATGAAACCTGTGAAAAGGTTTTCTTCCAATTGCAAATCAATTAAGTTGACAAGATTCTCCATTGCCGCAGGAATAATTCCAGTGATTTCATTTCCTCCCATATATAATCTAATGAGCCCAGTTGAAAAATTGGCTACAGAGTCTGGCAAGACACCTGCAAAATTATTTCTGGTGATAGAGAAGATTTGTAGATTACTACAATTTGTCAAGGAGGTCAAGAAAAGTAAGTCATTCGATGAATTACTTCCAAGATTATTGAACTCGAATTTCAGCCGTAAGATACTCTGTAAATTTCCAAGATTAGTGGGAACTTGTCCCACAAATTTGTTCCCGCCCATATCAACACGTTGAAGCTGAGAGGCATTAGACAATGAATTTGGAATTGGGCCAGACAAATAGTTTCCACCGACTAAAAAAGCTTGAAGATTTGGGAGAGTGAAGAAAATATTGTCAGGTAGACTCCCACTAAGTTGATTGGCAGCAAATACCAGAGAACTCAAAGATGTGATGTTGAAAAGAGATGGAGGGATTATACCTGATAATCTATTAACTCCAACGGCAAAACTATTCAAGCTTTTTAATCGACCCATCTCATTTGGAATACTTCCTTCCAGATCATTAAATGTTGCAGAAAACGTGGTAAGTGATGAAAGGTTGCCTAAAGAAGGAGGAATTTCTCCTGTCAGATGGTTATTGCAAAGTCCAAGCTTTTCCAGCTTTGGCAGGGAGCCAAGTTCTTCTGGGATCTTTCCAGCAAGATTATTCCGCTGTAAATATATTGTGTTGAGCTGGAAACAGCGAGTCAAGTTGAGTGGAATTGTACCATTTAATGAGTTATTGTTGACAAAGAACTTCTGCAGTCGAAACAACTTGCCAAGTTGCTGCGGAATTTCGCCCCTTAAGCTGTTGTTTTGGAGGTTGATCAACCTAAGAAAACTGAGGTTGCCAATATATGGTGACACAGAACCAAAAAGATTCTGCCCTTCTAAGACCAAGGAGGTGACTCTTTGATGGCTGCGACCACATGTGATTCCAGTCCAGTGGCAGAAATGGAGAGAATCATTCCATGAGTTGAAGATTCCATGGGGATCACTGGTTATCCCTTGTTTGAATTTGAGCAAAGCAAGTTCATCTGTCTCTCTTCCTGAAGCACCGGCTTGCAGGCATCCTAAGTTAATAGAGAAGAAAAGAAACACTTGCAGACAAACAAATGTATAAAAGCTGCGCTTACTAAACTTCATTTGGTTTAAAGAGGCAGGAAGCAGCTATTAGAATTGTTTGGTTAGTTCAAAAAGTGAGATGCAGAAAACTACATACAAAACCATCCAAGCCCAGTGTTGAAAATTTCCTAAGCTGATAATAATGATATTTGGGGAATGCGTCAAATTGTCAAGGTCGTCCCAGCTAAACAAGTTCTACCTACCTCAGTAAAGTTAAAATTTCTTAATTTTAATCCAATGCATTACGTACATTTCGGTCTTTAAAATTTAACGCATTAGGAGCATTTCGCCTTCGCCTTCCTTTTCATTTCCTTTTCCCTGACTTCATTGGCTTGAACAGGTTCCCCTTCTCCACCACTTTGATTTTGGGATTTCTCAGGGTGAGGAGGAAAATTTGAGCTTGCAATATATATATATATATATATATATATATATATATATATATATAAGCAAAAAAATTTTATAAAGGAAATGAGAGAGATTGTGGGGGGGCTCTGACTAAAACTTTGCCGATAAACAATCCATTTACATCGAACCTACAGAACACCAACCACAACCAGAACTTAAAAAACACCAAAACAAAAGAGCAGTTAAAAACTCCAAGACCAGAATCTACAGGAGAGCAACGAAGCCTGAGGTTCTACTAAAACCCTGTTTTACCAAGGGATCTGCACATGAATTTGCCTCTCTTAACACATGACAAAATGAGACACTTTTAAAAAAGTGTTAAAGTAATCTCTTTGTTTTTCAAATTAGGGATTTAGGATTTATCACAAGTAAATGTTGAAAAAAAAAAAGAAATTTTGCTCTATTAGCAAAGTGAAATCATGGTTTTTGGTTTCAGTAGATATGATTTGGTGACTGAAATTTTTGAGTATTGGCTTAATTGGTGCTTTGGATTCAAAATTAGAGATATGATTAGAAGTAAAAAGTAAAATTGGAAAAACTATAACTAGGGTTCTGAGTTTCTTATGCAATGAAATGAGAGCAAAAAGAGGAACAAGGAGAGAGGTATTGGCTGAATGCAATAAATCCACAGAGAATCCCAAAGGGCTATTGATAATACACTTGGACCTAAAGGGATGTTGATGAGGGGAAGAGAGAAAAGGGGAGAGATGGAGATCAGGGATTGTTAATTTTGTAAACCATGGTTTTTTTTTTTTTTTTTTTTTTTTTTTTTCAATTAGTCCAACTCATAAAAACTTCAATAGCCTATATATATATATATTTTTCAATTAGTCCAACTCATAAAAACTTCAATAGCCTATATTTTCTCGTGATTGTTGTTTTTTTTAGTGTTTTCTTTACTTTATATTACTATTTAATTTTTAATTTATTTTATATATTTTATAATTATATTAGATTTTAATAATTTATGTTGACACCATATTTTGGTCGATCCTCAAATGCATAACTTGTGTAATTAATATATGATTTTCTGTTGATACTTTCTTGAATGGATCTCTCATCTTACCATAGGTCATTTTCTCTGAACTAGTAATAATTTCAGTTCTCCCAAATAAATAATAAATTTCAAGTTTATTCAACCTCAGATATACCCAAGTTAATTGTTTTCCGACCTCTCTGCCTCTACTCAACCCGTTCGGATTGATGTCCAATCTTCGAACCATCTGATCTTACATTCGATTGTCTTCGAATCTTGGTGGGGTCACATAATTCAAAATTTCAAATTGTGGTCAGTTTTTACTATTAGGTATCTTGCTCTAATTGTTCAAATATTTCTTAATCAAGTTGATGTTTTATTCGATCTCTAAATAATTGTTCCAATCCTAATAAATTATTTCGACTAGGACCCGATCTCATGTCTTTACAAATCACTCCAAATGTTTCAAAGTTTCAATCGATATTCGGTCATAAGGTCTTACGATCCCATGTTCGTTTTTCCGATCTCTTTAAGTGGTCTCATGTTTTATGAGGGATAACCGATCTTAGGTTATGTGTTCAACTTTATTCAATTTAGTAGGGGTTAATTCTATCTAGCACGTGCAAACTTGATTTAATATTTTCCGATCTCATCTAGAATTAATCACAAATGAACTTAATTCATTTTAAAAGAAAATACAAAGTCACTCAGTAGGAGGATCTTCCCTAGCCTACTCTTCAGGTATATTTTCAATATTCTCTCCCTCCTCTCTCTCATGTTCCTCTTCACTCTCGGCCTCAACACCAGGGGCAAGCTTCTCTAGCCAGGTGAAGTCTTCTTCAGGGTAGTGCTTCACCAGCTCGGCTAGGAGATTGCTATGGGCATTCACATAGACATTAGCTTCCTTCACCAAAGCTTTGTCCTCCTTGGCCCTTATCTCTCTAGAGAATCGAGCTAGATCGGCAGCTTGGCAAGCCCGAGCATCTTCAAGTTCCCTCTCCAGCTGAGTCGTTCTTTCCTCAGAAGACCTCACTTGGATCTCCAAGTCAATGATCTGATCATTAGCAGCCGAGAGTTGGGTCTTCGCAACTGCCGCATCTTGCACTGCCTTGATGATCTCCCTTCTTAAGAGATGAGCCTTCTCCCTGATTATCTGTTGGTTCACAACTACCTCCAATCCCAAACTCATGGTCTGGGTTAGAAGATCTTTGATGCTCTCCTGGGCCATCCGAATCCAATCTTCTTTAAAACAGATCGAAGAGCCTAAAACCTTCGCAAGATCGGGATTTCCCCGAACTGAGTGGTTCCTCTACAAGGATTGAAGCAGGTTCTGAGCACCTTAAGAGAGTGGTCGAGCTGCTGGGATGGCTGGTCCAGCAGAGCCACTCTCTGCACTCGAAGAGACCAAAGGTGGAGGAGGAGGAGGTTTAGCATGTCTAATAGGAGGCTCAGAGGTGATGACCTCTACTTCCAACGATGGCTGCTCTTGAGGTCAGAATAGAGAGCTCGGCACTTCAACCAAAGCCCGTCTCTGTGCTTGGGTAGCAGTAGCAGCTTCCTTCATTTCTAACACTTTTTGGGCGAGCTCTCTCTTCCTCTTGTGAGTCTCCTTTGCGGTTTCGCCCCCGGCCATACCTACACAAAAAAGCAAGTTAGTGAGTTCACTAAGACTAGAAGACCTAAGGTGCAGGTTTTATTGGTCTCGGGGCTATGGTCAGAAAGTTGCAATTCATAGTTTTCGCGAGCGATCACTCTCATCATCCTCCATTTCAGTTCAACCATAATCACATCCGTACACGAATATTGGTGAGTGATAATTTGATTTTTCAATTCCTTCACCATGGCATCCTCGACCGCGTTCAGGGTGATCTTCTTCTCTGGCTTGGGGACCAAATAATTCCAACTATATGGAATGCCTGTGAAACCATTAGGATCTTTACTCCTAAGTATAGAAAACCAATCTTTCCCATTCTTTAGTGAAGAAAGGAGATTGGTTAAGAGCCCACAGTTTGGCTTTGCTTGGAAGAACCAATATTCATCATCTTTCCTTCGAGCAAGCCTGTGTAGTTCGGTGAAAACCTTCACTGTGGGCTCAAGCCCCTTAGCTCGACAAAGACCTCTGAAGGCCACCAGAGTCCGCTAGGAGTTTGAATGCACTTAAACTATGCTGACTCGATGATACTTCAGAACGTCTCTATAAAATTCATCCAAGGGGAACCATAGCCTGGCTTTTAGTTATTCTTCATACACCATGATCAGGTCGGTCTCGTCAAAGAAGTGATTAGCTTGAAAATACCCATGGCATCTAATAAGCTTGAAGGAGTCGATCGGGAGATTGTATTCTTGGCTAATGGATTGGCGATCGGCTTCCCCGAGGACCGATGACAGTTCATCCATGAGTAGACTCTCTTTCCTTGTGACCAAAGCTTGTACTTGTTTTGACCCGGCTGGCTAACTACAGATCAAAATAATGGCTATAGTAGGTTCAGATCGCCCACTCGGCCCGGTAGCATCGCCTTCTTCCGAGGTCCATGAAATGTGAATGGAAGGAGGGCTTACAACTCTCTAACCTTCGGTACCGCTCATTTTCGAAAAAATAAGGATAAATTTGATCAAAAAAAGATTAAAACACTTACCAGAGTGTAAATCGGTGCCTGAAAATTCAGAAACTGAGAGAGAATCGGGTTGGTCATTTCACCTTCAGAGATGATTTTTGACTAACTTGTCCATTTAAGTGATGAGGTTTATATCCTAAAATATGAATAAATATTGCTAAAAATTTAATTAAAAATGAGTAAAAGAAAGAAGAAAAAAAAACAAAATAAAATGAAATTAAAACTCAATTATGACACCATGCATGAGTCATGATGATGCAATTAAAAATTTCTTAGCCAATCACAATTAAACAAGACTAACTATAAAAGCCAAAAAAGAAATAATTACACAAAAAAAATCAGCCATCTTCTTCCTCATGAAGCTTGGCTGAATTCTCTCTCTCACCCCTCCATAGCTCTTTCTTCATCAACCTTCAAATTTCTTGATTTTCCACCATAAAATCCATAATTTCCTTCATCAAAATTTGACATCTCACCTTGTTAAAGTGTTTGGCTACCAAGAATCAAAGAGAAAGTGAAGATTTGGAAACTCTAGAATCTTGCATCAAGAGGTTAGTGCCAATTCCTTTCTCTCTCTCTTTATATTCTTTATTAGGACCATGAATTGAGTGAGAAATTGTTGGAATTGAAACAAATTATGCATGTTAGCCCTTCCCTAAATTTTGGAAGCCATGAATTAAAGATGGTTTTGATGAATTTTAATGGAATTAAAGTGGTGCAGTGATGGTCTATAATGAGAATATATGTATTAGAACTTTGATTTTCATGTGTGGTGCAAGATTGAGAATTAGGAGTTAGGGTTTAAGCTAAATTAGAGTTTTGCTAAATTGATGGTAAATTGGCGTTCTAATGGTTAATTAGCGACCATTTGAGGTGAATTGACCTTAATTTGGAATGAATTGTTGCATTGAATAGTGAAATGGTTAAGCTGCCCTATGTACTAGAAATTCTAGACTTGAGTCCAGTGAGTGTGGGTAGTAATAAGTTGACTTGTGTAGCTTCAATTAGTGTAAAGCCAATTGGAAGTGAAACTAGGGACATAATGCCACATTTTTCATGAAGAGACCTTGCTCAGAAAACCAACTTAGAGTGACCTAAAATTTTCCTAAATCCGGGTAACTAAAATCTGGACCTAGGAAAATGACCAAATGAATAATGTTTGCTTAAATGGCCATAACTTTGTGTAGAGAGGTCCAAACGACCTGATTTTTGAACCCATAGAAAGATTAGACAGTAGAACAACTTCCATGAAGAATATAAACCAAAATTTTGACCATAACCTATTCAAATTGCTAACCAAAATTAGCTCACCAAAATTGCTAGAACCAAATTTGCCTAGAAATTCTAGACAATGACCAATCCAGCTAGTTATGGTAAAAATGCCATAACTTGATCTTTAAAACTCCAAATGGAGTGATTTAAAAAGGGAATTAAAGTAGAGACAGTAAGGAACAACTTTGATGAAGAAAGTTTGGCCAAATTCCCACTGTAGAATGGTCTAACGGAATAGTAAACATAAGTGACTAAATCTAAAATTTTGAAATAACTTCTAATGAGCCTTGAATTGAAATTAGCAACCAATGCCAATAAATGTAAAATCCAAAATGTGGTATTATAGTGTATTTAGAAATTGTATACCTATTAATTATGACAAAGTCAATATTTTGCATGAATAGTAATGTGAATAGTAACCTCGATAATATCAAATGCAAAGAAATAAACACCTACCTTTGTTAATATACCCTAGTATATCTAGTATGATTGGTTTAGATAGGTTGACATGCTAATAGGGTTTCGATTGCAGTACTGCCTATGGCTTCATGCCATTTTGTGATTTATGGCATTTAGTGCTATTTTGTGATATTATGGCTTTTGGCCATTTTGATGCTCTTTATATACTTGGTTTTGTACCTGATGATTATTATGGCTTATCAGCCGTTCTGTTGCACACCTGGTAGACACTATATGACCGATGGTATGACGGCCTGAGGTACTTAGTACCCAATGCTAGTTTACCCATTTATCCAGTTCAGTCAACTAGTATATGTTACTTGGGCAGCTAAAATAAATCTTACAAAGTTATAATTAAGTAATGAACATAAAAATCACTAAATTAATAGAATATTATGAATAATTACCAAAAATCCAATCTGCATGAAATAACAGCATAATTTATGCATATTTAATTATTTTAGTTTATTTTTATTTTATATTGACACCACTAAGCTGTATGCTTAGGGCATCGCTTTTGCCACGCATAGGTACTAGAGACCAAGAGCGTGTATAACACCCTCACATTAGCAAGTCTGTACATTCTACTGTTCCGGTGACTGGTATCGGTCCGGACAGCTAGAATATTAGGAACTATATTTAAACTAGAGTGAGTCATAAATAACCTAAATAATGGTAAGGGAAAAAATTTAGAAAAATTTAAGCTATGAAATACACTAAGGTTAAATGAGCCGGTGCCCTGGTGATGGGTGACCCTAACGGGAAATTACTGTCTTCACAGCTAGCAGCCCTAAACCCGAGGGAAATCCCGTAAAATAATTTATGGGATGCCAGAGAAGAGTTACGGCACCCTAGGTAGCATTAGAATGCCAAGAAAAGGTTAGGAGAATTTTTAAGATCAGTACAGATAGTTTTGGCTCCTTAAGCCAAACAGAGGGCATTTTGGTCATTTCGTCTTCAGAGATAATTTTGACCAACTTGTCTATTTAAGTAAGTGAAATATATGATATAAAATGTGAATTAATATTGATGAAAAATTTATTTTAAATTAAGTAAAGAGAGAAGCAAGAAAAACAAAACAAAAATAAGATTTAAACTTAATTATTACCTAAGCCTTATGTAAATATGAGGTCATTAAAATTTTTGACCAATCAAAACTGTAACACTCTAGGCAAATCCCACATCCGCAAAACACGGGAGAGATGCTGGGTTTATAAGTTGGGGGTTCGTAACCCCTAATGACGCGTTTTAAAACCGTGAGGGATTCAGCCCAGAGCGGACAATAGGCCATATATGTGGGAGCCTTCCTCACCTGGTCAGCGCGCTTTTAGGAATGAAACCTCCCAAGGGACAAATCCGTGAGGACCATGGGCCAAAGCGGACAATACTAACTTGAGAAGGATCGAGCTGTTACAAAAACTTACCAAGCTTACATAAAACAAATAAGAAAGGATAAAAAAACACATAAGAAATCAGTTTCTTCTTCTTCAATTCCCACTTGGCCGAACCAAAGAAAGAGAGTCCACCATTGAAGCTCTTCCTACAAAGCTTAGCAAACCTTGATTTTACACCATAAAACCACCTCCTCTCTTCATTAAACCTAACCCTTGTATCTTGAGTAACTTGAGGCAGCAAAAAGGAAGAAGAAATTAAGAAATCTTGGCAAGCTTAGGTGTCACATAAGTGAGGTTAGTGACCAATCTCTCTCTTTCTCTTTCAATTCATGTTTAGGGAGTTTATTTAAGTTAGAAATTGTAAGACAATTTGATGAAAACCACTTGGATGTATCTTCCCCAATTTCAGCAACCATAATAGGATGTAGGGTTTGATGGTTTTTGATGGATTTGAATGGCTTAGAAATGTTGTTTGATGTGTAGACATCAATTAGAAGTTGATTAGTATGCCTAATGTGATATGCGTTGTGTAAATTTTGAATTGGAGCTAGGGTTTTGAATTTAAAACTTAGGGTTTTGCTCATGTATTGATGAATGGAAGTTCTAATGGTCAATTAGTGACCATTTGGCTATATTTAATGAAGAATTAAAGTGAATTGTGCCAATGGAATTGAGATTAGATTTGCTGCCTTTGGTGACCTGCAGGGCTAGATGTGAGTCCAGTAGGTTTGGGTAACTATAACTTGAGTTGTGTAGGTTCAGTTGGTGGAAGGCCAATTAGAAATAAAATTAGATACATAATGGCACAATTTTGATGAAGAAACCCTGCCCAGAAAACCACAATAGACTAACCTAAAAATTGACCAAATCTGGGTAACACACATTCTGCCTAGGCAAAATGACTAAATAAATAGTATTCATTCATTTGGTTATAACTCAGTGTAAAAAAGTCCAATTGACCTGAAGTTTATATTAATAAAAAGCTTAGACAATTTAGAACAACTTTTATGTAGAACACAAGCTCAAATTCTGGACTTAACCAAATAAAATTGCTAGCCAAAATTGAGCTACCAAATCTGGCAGAACCAGAATTGCCCAGAAATTCTGGGTACAGGCCAATCCGGCCAGTTATGGTAAAATGGCCATAACTTAAGCTGCAAAACTCCAAATAGAGTGATTCAAAAAGGAAATTAAAGAAGACACATAAATGATCAACTTTGATGAAGACAAGTTAGCTAAATTCTCACTGTAGCTTAGATCAATGGAATAGTAAACATATGACATAAAAACTAAAAATTTTGATTTATTTCCTATTGGTTTTAAGTATTGATTGGCAACCAATGCCAACACTTTTGTGAACCAAAATATGGTAATTTCATGTGGTTAGAACTCATGTAACTATTATGTATAAGAAAGTCAATATTTTGACTCGAATAGTAAAATGAATAGTAACCTTACATGTTAAAAACAAATATTCAATTAAGAGCTTTGTAATATGCCCTAGTAGATCTAGTGAGATTGGTTTGGATAGGTTGGCATGCCAATAGGGTTCTGATAGCAGTACTGCGTATGGCTTTATGCTATTCTGTGATATGATAGCCTATGGCTATACTGATTATGATGTTATACTTGGCTTTATGCCTTATTACTTTTATGGCTTATTAGCCATTCTGTCTGCACACTGAGAGACACATTATGACCGATGGTGTGATGGCCCGAGGTACCTGGTACCCAGTGCTAGTTTACCCGTTTATCCAGTCCGATCAATTTGTATAGGTTACTTGGGCATGAAAAAGTATAAATATAATTGAATTGATTATTAAAGGAAGTAAGAAAATTAAATATCAAGATAAAGAACAAGAATGATTTCAATAAAAAGAGGCTCAAAATCATCATGAGAACGATTAATAAAATGCTAGGAAGATTTAATATCATAAGATGTAATTAGCCTTCAAATAAACAATAAATTAGTAATTATTCATTTTCTTATAAGTACAATAACTAGGAAATTTTTACTTTTATTTGTATATTATATTTTCTTGTATTATTGACGCCACTAAGTTTTATGCTTAGCGCGTCGCTGTTTGCAATGCATAGGTACTGAAGATTTGGCCAAAGAACCCAGTAGACCATAGACTGGGAGATTAGAAGTTTTGATCTGCATTTGGGTCCCGAGTGTCACCTCCTCAGTAGTGCATATTTTGGTAGCGTTCAACAGCTTGTATTTTATTTTTGATCATTGTAGTCAAATTTTGGACATTTAATGTAAATTATGTATTTTTGTACATGAAATGTGCATATGATGTAAATTAATACAGTTTAAAAATTTCATATTTGAATTGTATATGTATGAAAATGATTTAAATTTTCTTATGTATTTATATGAGTGAAACTTATTAATGTTCTGAATGAGAAAACGATTTTGTGAATCTGTCCAAAGATAATTGTTTCACACAAGTGGAAAAATCATCAAATTATTAAGAAATGAGGGGAAACTCCGTCAGTTTCTCAACAGAAAAAAATAAAATAAAATATAATAAAATAATGAACAATTGATTAAATTTAATGAAAAATTAAATGTGATAATTAAGAAGTAATAAACTGAGATAAGATAAGATAGGATGCTCTGACACCGAGTGTGATATGCCTTACTCGGCTACACTATAAACGGGTAGGGGTGTCACAGCGTGAGCCCAGTAGGCCTTAGACTGGGAATCAAAGTTTTGATCTGCACTTATGTCCGGTGTCACCTCATCTGTGCAGTGTATTTTGGTAGGACCACTGGGATTCATTGGAAATTTTGTATTTTGTATTTTGTAATTAGACTTTTATTTTGTTATGTAAATTAGACACTTATGTAATTACTGTAAATTATGTAAATTAATTGAAATTGAGTATTTTGTTTATGAATGGGTATCAATTTATTTATTTATGTATGAATGAAAATTTTGAGTTTGCAACATTGAAATGAAGTACTAGAATTAAATGTGATGAAGACTTTACATTATTGTAAATATATTATTGAGACTTTTAACAGTTGGAAAAACATCAAATATTAATAAATTTAGAGAAAACTTCGTCAGTTTCTCCGGTTAATAAATTGACCCCAAATTAAAGGAATTAAATGTGATTATTTGGAATGAAATAAGATAAGTTAAGGTGCTCCAGCACCGAGTGTGACATGCCTGGCTCAGCTACACTGTAGACTAGTAAGGGGTGTCAAGTGTTCTGAACCTTGTGAGACATCGATTCTAGCTCTCATATCATTCCAGCTCTCCACAAGTATACGTTTTAACCAATCATTCTCAGATGAAATATGATTAATCCTATAGGGAGGGGGGCGTGAGGCAAAATATCATCCATTAAAATTATATAAAATGCACCAAGTAATGCCCAGGAAAGATGGTGGAGTCACAATGGTCTCACTTAAGTACCACCTCCTTAGACAACATTTCCTAGACATGCACTTCATATAATCCTAATAGAATCAAACCACTGGTAAGTACCGTCTTCCCATAACACTACCACGGTACTACGGATTTATGCCACGAAGGCATAGATAGACAGGAGTCGCCACCCGGGTAATAACCGGGACATATTCAGTGTTTCTTTCGAGGGTCATGGATGGCAACTTACTCCTTGCAGAGTTTCCACAACCGCCATTACCATAGCCCAATGTCTAGGTTCGGGATAGTGGGTACGTAAGGGGAAGGTGTTAGGCACCCCTTACGCCTGGTCTAACCTCGTTGATTCGAGTGCCAGTCCTCTACTAATGTTTCTAGAAGTCTTGTTTATTATTCCTTTATTAATCTTTATCCTAGAAAATGCAATTCTAATCCTACACACGCAAGTAATTCACAAAAGGATTGTTGTTTACACACAATTTTCATGCACAAGTAATTCCTATCTATGGGGTTGCTAATTATTTAAATGATATTTACCAGATGACTAAAATTAATTTATTATTGAGAATTTAATTTACAAACAAATTCAATTTCAAATAACCCTACGTTTCTATTTAACCTAATTAATTAATTTTCACTAAGTTACCCTAAGGATAATTGAACTAAGTTAATTATGTATATGTGTAATTTATTCTAATATCACATAAAGCCCAAACAATTACAACCTAATAAAGATTTCTAACATGCAAATTTATTTTACAATTACCAAGTATTAAATTAAATTTATTTACATGCCAATGTTAGTTTAATTTACAAACAAGATTAATTTTAATTTACAAAGTATTTATTTAAATTAATTACATGCAAAAGTCAGTTAAATTGAAAACAAAGTTAATTTTAATTTACCAAATAAAAGTTCTATTATTACTACAATTTCATGCAAATGGTTATTCGAGAAGTCTAGAGCTACTTACCTGTTGGTAAATGCAGTTGCCATTGGGGCAAGTTACCCTTAAAAAAGGGTCTTCTCTTCTAGTATGGCAATGATATCCCTGGCTTACTCCCGTTTAGCTCCATATAAGCTCCGCGCAAATACCCTCTTTGGTACTTACCTTAGGGCTTACCAATTTTGTTTATAATAAAAAATAAAGAAAATAAAGAAAAAATAATAAAAGTACGAGAGACAGAAACTAAACATGTGTAGAGTTGTGTATCCCCTCAAATTAAACATGATTACATGATCTATATGAACATATAAAATAAATTGAAGACAAAGAGCATAGAATTAAAATATTGTGTGGCATAGATCTTGAAAAGAAAACAATAAAAACTGACCTTCCAGAAATCTTGTATGAAAATCTTCTTGAAGAAAAGAAAAAAAATAAGGAAGAACTCAAAGAGTCTTAAATATCTCTAGATTTCTTATAGCTCTGAATTTTCTCTTCCTCTTTCCTCCCATCATCCTCTTTCTTCCCTTCTCTAGTAGGGTATTTATAGGGTTTTGGGAGAGAGGTGTGATAGGGTTTGGAGTCTTAGGGTGATAAAGTTTAGATGACTTAAACAACTACGATTGCAGAATTCGAATAAGACTGGGATATGGGTGAGGTGTTTCAACCAATAGGAAGACAGGAAAAAATGGAAGGCACCAACAGGGAGTGAGGAAGAGGTGTGGTAGGATTTGGAGTCCTAGTGTGATAAAGTTCAGATAACTTAAATGACTAGAATTGATAAATTTGGATGAGACTGGAATATGGATGAGGTGTTCCAACCAATAGAAAGAGAGGGAAAGGGGGTGACACCAATAGGGAGTGAGGAAGAGAGCGGGGCCAAGGAGGAGAGAGATATTTTGTTATTTTAATTTTTAGAAAATAATTAAATGGGTCCCATTTAAAATTCCTAACTAGGCTTTCTTAGGCCCATAGAGCCCAATTAAACTTAATTAGATCCATTTAAGAACTACCCATATTAAATTTAAACAAAATAAAATTTTATTTAAATTTAATTAAATTAATTTCCCCAAAACTTTATTATTATTTTTATTTTTTCAAGATCATGCCACGAAATTAATAATTCAGCTCCATGCCTCCAATTACATCTTACAGTCATATAATTTTTCATCATCGGGTTTCCCACGGCCTCAATGCACATACTCATCACAAAATAAGGGTCTACAGTTTGCCCCCCACTTTAGCGAAAGTTGAAATCAATGCGAAAGCATTGCTCAAGTTTCGTCAAAGTGAAACTTAAATTTCTAACAACTATGAAACATTGGCTATGAGAATCAAGTATATCTTGCTCGGTCAACATACTCTATGTTATGAGACTAGCTACGGTCTCATAACAGTAATAACTGTGTCATGTGAAGAATGAGTGTATCTTGCGCTGTCGATACACTCTGCGTCATGAGACTAGCTACGGTCTCATAACAGTGATAACTGTGTGATTTGAAATGTTGTGGATTCGTATTTAGAACCGCAGTCCTAAACTACCTACGTATCCCCCTCATTATCCTGAGGAAGAATCAGACCCACTCGTAGTTCGACACTTGAAACTGTGGTGATGCATGTTTTTCTACGCCTTACACACCTACAGGTGACATGTTGATGCGTGTTCTTCTACGCCTTACACAACTATGCCATATGCCCTAAACAACGTCTAAGGACTTACCAAAAAAATATCTGTCATGAAATGTTGTGGGTTCGTATTTAGGACCACGATCCTAAACTACCTACGTATCCCCCTCGCTATCCTGAGGAAGAATCAGACCCACTCGTAGTTCGACACTTGAAACTGTGGTGATGCATGTTCTTCTACGCCTTACACACCTACAGGTGACATGTTGATGCGTGTTCTTCTACGCCTTACACAACTATGTCGTGCGCCCTAAACAACGTCTAAGGACTTACCAAAAAATATCTAATTCGTGATTTGAAAAAAATTGGGATAACTTGGTCTCAAAATTCTCTCTGATTTTTGTGCTTCCTGTATGCTATTTCCCATCATGAGAATGCAAATTTTATTGGAGATTCTATAAAAAACATAGTCCTCTGAGGGATCTCTTTTGCAAAAACTTTCTTTTAGCCTCAAAATTTTTGAGAAAAACCATTCACTAAAAAGACTTCCTTAAGGTCACAATACAATTTCCCTCTGATTTTTCTTTTTCTTCTCTCCCCCTATGGTTTCTTCCTTGACTCATTTCTCTTCCATGAACTCCATTATCTGTGCCCTAACTTTTGCCTGAAATGCCTTTTTCGGTTTTCATCTCAGCGGGCTTGCTCTAACTTTTGCCTAAGCGGCCCTTTCGGGTTTTCCACTTAGCGAGCTCTCTTTTTTCTTTTCTTTTTCTTGTTCTTTTTCTCTTTTTTTTTTTTTTCCTTTGAAATTAGACAATCACCAGGATATTCATATCAAGCACCTATTCTATCATGCTCACAAGACAATAGGTTAAATCAAAACAATGCAGTTCAATTACTTAATCTTTTGATGTATCCCTCAAGACACAAACATTCACAATCATAATTAAATAAAACCTATTCCTGGTTAATGCAATAAAAACTTCTTTATTTATTCAGGTACACCATTACTCCCTCTTACATTTAGTTTTGCTAAATTTCTAACCTTCCAAAGTTAGAAATAAGCTTTATAACCTACCGAATGGCCTTTTTAGGTTTTCCATCCAGATCTTCTCTCATCTCTCCTTTTGCCTAGACTGCCTTTTGCAGGTTTTCGATCTAGCATTTTTTCTTTTCTTTTCTCTTTTTTTTTCTTTTTCTTTTTTTTTCGTTCTTTTTTCTTTGACCCTTACTTTTGCCTAGACCGTCTTTTGCAGGTTTTCAGCCTAGCGGGCCTGTCTCACACAAAGTACCATTTGAGCCTGTCTAAATTGACTAGTTCTTGAAATTCATTCCCATCCAGGTCTGATATTCTTACAGTAGCAAGATCTTTTTGACTATGTATGGACCATCCTAGCTTGGGTTAAACTTTCCTCTTAAATCAAAAGGGACGGGCCGAGCTTGTTTCAAAACCATGTCTCCCTCTTTGATCTTTCTTTGCTTCACCTTCCTCTGATAAGCCTGCATATGATACAAGGCTCATATCCCCTTTTCATCAATCAAAGCTAGTTCTTCATATCTCTTCTAGGCCCTACTCATTTTCTAGGATCTTAGCTTTTAGCATCACTCTTAAGGATCTGACCTCTTACTTAATGGATAGCATTACTTTAGTCCCATACACTAAAGAGAATAGGGTTGCCCTCGTGGATGTCCTTGTAGTACTACGATAACCTTAAATAACATTAAGGAGTTTTTCAGGCCAATCCTTATGTGTTTCGAACATTTTTTTTTTTTAACTAGAACCTTTCCATTCATATGGGGACCACACATTCCTGCATGTACTTCTTTCATTATTTGCTCAGCCTATTTTTCTATCACACATAAGAGTTTGTAGAATTGCCCCCCAACTAAAGTAAATTGAGTGGCTAATCTATGAATTATTGCTCTATCTCTTTTATTGGATGATTGCGAGTATTCTCTCACTTCCAGAGACCTCCTTATATCTTCATATCATTTTCCTTCTCCCTCTAGGTCCACATGTGCTACTATTAATCCTTCATAGCATGAAATTTTACTCCTCATTAGGATAACTAGCTAAGTCAACTTTTGATCACTCTTTTCCTATGCGGACATCAGTGTGGCTTGGGAATCGGTCACCTGATTTTAAGCTCGAGGCATGTGCTTCTTGGTACTTTGTTAACAAGGCTATACATTTATCTCTTTCTTCTTGGGTTAAATCTTCAGCTAACATAATGTCTTTAGGATTATTTGGTGTACCCAAATTAATAGAGATTGATTTTGATGCGTTAATAGAAATAAATTCTAAATGATTATGAATGCCATGCATACGCCTATTAGAATAAACATCAAACAAGTAAGTAAAAGGACTGGTTATGTTATTGATCTTTGCCTCAAAATCTTTATCAAGTACATCAGAATTGGAAACATCAGTATCACTACTGTGAGCATTACAAAAGACAAACTCAAACTTAGGAGTGTAACTTTAGGTTCCTGGCTTCCATGCAGTCTTTAGATCAATGGTGCTGATTTTCTGCTCTAATTCTTTCACATGTGATAACCCCTAATCATATGTCAAGGTAATTGCCCCCTCTTTCAAGAACTTAGGAGGCTTTGGCTCTTCTTCCTCTTCTGTTGGCTCATAGCCCAAACCATAACTCGTGATCTGTCCCATCATCTCAAGAAAAGTCACCAAACCATCTATACTTTCTCCTAGGCCTGTGCTAAGAAAAAACTCTATCCCTTTCTTCATAGTAGCCACTTTTAGATCCATCTAGTTTTTATAGATCTCAAAAACTTGAAAATCAGACACTAGTGGAACTAAACCATCTAGTTGTCATGCAACTACCTCCTCATCATAATTGGTCCAAACATCTAAAGGACCTTCATCATAGCTAGAATTATCACAAATATCAACAACCATTATAGACTGAGGTTCATTGGGCTTTTGGATGGATTGGATAGGTTCACTGGGCTTTTGGATAGGTTGGATAAGTTCATTGGGCTTTTGGATGGGTTGGATAAAGTCAATAATTCTGTTAGGGTTATTTGGGGTGATGGAGATCATGTAGAGACTTGGTGTAGGTAGAAATTTTGGCTAGGCATGGGGCTTTTGGGTTGATTTTCTGGGTCAATTATCCTTTTGGCATCAATTAGGTCTTAGATATCATGCTTAAGTTGAAAGCATCAGTCGGTGTCATGACTGTGGGCTTGGTAGAACTGACAACATTGGTTGATATCATAGCTAGATGGGAGTGGATTTGGAAGTGGTCTGGGTGCTAAGAGCTATAGGAGGTCTTGAACTTTGAGACGCTCCAAAACTTCGGATAAGGGTTGGCTGAATTAGAAAAAATCTTTTTGGGGTGTGAGACACAATTTGAACCTCAATAACTTTAATGCCACTTAATTGGCCTACCTCGGGGCCTCTTTATAAAGTTGACCACAATTGTCTCTTCTAGCTCAAACATCTTGGCGTTCAATATTTCATCAAGCACGGCCATAGTTTCTTCCATCTTAAGTAGTGCAGGTGAAATCCCTACTAATCTCTTTCCTTCCCTAACCCAAGTGACCTGATTGGAAGTCTCTTTGATGTGTTTTGAGGTTATGTTTGCTAAAAAAAAAATAGGATTTAAGGGTTAACCTAAGTATGCTATGTACATGAATGCAATGCATGAATGGACCATTTTCTTTTTTTTTTTCTTTTTTTTTTTTTTGCCTTTACTTTTACAAAATGAAAACTGAACCATACCAATAGAACGAAAACTGAACCAAAACTAGACCATATAAACTGAACTAAAATCGGACCAAAGACTGACTCAAAACCGAAAAAAAAATCTCCAGAACTAAATCTTCGCCCCCTTATACCTTCAACTCTCACGTGCAGGGAAAAAATTCTATCCTAGGCTATGGTACAATGGACACACCAACAGGGGATGGTCCAGGACGATCCTTCCCTCACAAACAAAGGATTTATATCCTTAAAGTTTAACCATAAGTAAGCATCCTCTTGCTTAACATGGGTTTTGAAATGGACTTGGGCCTATACACACATTGGGTTTATGCATAGGCCTAGGTTCATCTCAACTACCACTAGAACTTATGGTTTGAACAGTAAGGATACGAATCCAAAGACAACAAAATCTACGGGGTACCTAGGGTTGAAATCTATGGCTCATGGGTTTTATTGGGTAGGAAAAGGGTCACCCATGCGAGAGCTTGTCCATTAAGCACAACGGCCGGAGCTGTGGCTCTTTTATATACTCTAAGGTACGGGCATGGGGTGCTAGCATTCACCAATTCGTCATAGCTCGAGTAGAACCATGGTCTCCTTGGCTAGTACTAACGAGGCTAAAAGGGTAAGGGTGATCCGTGTGATAGTGTAGTGCAATGCAAAAAGTTTAACAAAGGAATAATATTAGACTAATAAAAACATGTTGGAGTAACTATCCATTTAATCCCCAGTGGAGTCGCCAAACTGTAGGGAGGGGGGCGTGAGGCGAAATATCATCCATTAAAATTATATAAAATGCACCAGGTAATGCCCAGGAAAGATGGTGGAGTCACAATGGTCTCACTTAAGTACCACCTCCTTAGACAACATTTCCTAGACATGCACTTCATATAATCCTAATAGAATCAAACCACTGGTAAGTACCGTCTTCCCATAACACTACCACGGTACTACGGATTTATGCCACGAAGGCATAGATAGACAGGAGTCGCCACCCGGGTAATAACCAGGACATATTCAGTGTTTCTTCCAAGGGTCATGGATGGCAACTTACTCCTTGCAGAGTTTCCACAACCGCCATTACCATAGCCCAATGTCTAGGTTCGGGATAGTGGGTACGTAAGGGGAAAGTGTTAGGCACCCCTTACGCCTGGTCTAACCTCGTTGATTCGAGTGCCAGTCCTCTACTAATGTTTCTAGAAGTCTTGTTTATTATTCCTTTATTAATCTTTATCCTAGAAAATGCAATTCTAATCCTACACACGCAAGTAATTCACAAAAGGATTGTTGTTTACACACAATTTTCATGCACAAGTAATTCCTATCTATGGGGTTGCTAATTATTTAAATGATATTTACCAGATGACTAAAATTAATTTATTATTGAGAATTTAATTTACAAACAAATTCAATTTCAAATAACCCTACATTTCTGTTTAACCTAATTAATTAATTTTCACTAAGTTACCCTAAGGATAATTGAACTAAGTTAATTATGTATATGTGTAATTTATTCTAATATCACATAAAGCCCAAACAATTACAACCTAATAAAGATTTCTAACATGCAAATTTATTTTACAATTACCAAGTATTAAATTAAATTTATTTACATGCCAATGTTAGTTTAATTTACAAACAAAATTAATTTTAATTTACAAAGTATTTATTTAAATTAATTACATGCAAAAGTCAGTTAAATTGAAAACAAAGTTAATTTTAATTTACCAAATAAAAATTCTATTATTACTACAATTTCATGCAAATGGTTATTCGAGAAGTCTAGAGCTACTTACCTGTTGGTAAATGCAGTTGCCATTGGGGCAAGTTACCCTTAAAAAAGGGTCTTCTCTTCTAGTATGGCAATGATATCCCTGGCTTACTCCCGTTTAGCTCCATATAAGCTCCGCGCAAATACCCTCTTTGGTACTTACCTTAGGGCTACTTACCAATTTTGTTTATAATAAAAAATAAAGAAAATAAAGAAAAAATAATAAAAGTACGAGAGACAGAAACTAAACATGTGCAGAGTTGTGTATCCCCTCAAATTAAACATGATTACATGATCTATATGAACATATAAAATAAATTGAAGACAAAGAGCATAGAATTAAAATATTGTGTGGCATAGATCTTGAAAAGAAAACAATAAAAACTGACCTTCCAGAAATCTTGTATGAAAATCTTCTTGAAGAAAAGAAAAAAAATAAGGAAGAACTCAAAGAGTCTTAAATATCTCTAGATTTCTTATAGCTCTGAATTTTCTCTTCCTCTTTCCTCCCATCATCCTCTTTCTTCCCTTCTCTAGTAGGGTATTTATAGGGTTTTGGGAGAGAGGTGTGATAGGGTTTGGAGTCTTAGGGTGATAAAGTTTAGATGACTTAAACAACTACGATTGCAGAATTCGAATAAGACTGGGATATGGGTGAGGTGTTTCAACCAATAGGAAGACAGGAAAAAATGGAAGGCACCAATAGGGAGTGAGGAAGAGGTGTGGTAGGATTTGGAGTCCTAGTGTGATAAAGTTCAGATAACTTAAATGACTAGAATTGATGAATTTGGATGAGACTAGAATATGGGTGAGGTGTTCCAACCAATAGAAAGAGAGGGAAAGGGGGTGACACCAATAGGGAGTGAGGAAGAGAGCGGGGCCAAGGAGGAGAGAGATATTTTGTTATTTTAATTTTTAGAAAATAATTAAATGGGTCCCATTTAAAATTCCTAACTAGGCTTTCTTAGGCCCATAGAGTCCAATTAAACTTAATTAGATCCATTTAAGAACTACCCATATTAAATTTAAACAAAATAAAATTTTATTTAAATTTAATTAAATTAATTTCCCCAAAACTTTATTATTATTTTTATTTTTTCAAGATCATGCCACGAAATTAATAATTCAGCTCCATGCCTTCAATTACATCTTACAGTCATATAATTTTTCATCATCGGGTTTCCCACGGCCTCAATGCACATACTTATCACAAAATAAGGGTCTACAAATCCGTATCCATGATGTAAGAACTTTTTAGACACTGTATCATACCGAGCTTTTTGGGTAGATCAGTATCTGGCTGACTTATCTCACAAATATTACTTTTTGCATGCTATCGTAATGCATACGTCATCTCAAAAGATTTTTATTTTTATTTTTATTAGTGTAAGAATAAGAGCTCGGATGATATAAGTATTACTAGAATTTCGGTAAAATAGTAAAGAGTTCGAAAGAAAATTAGATAAAAATGAATCATAATGTGGGGAGTTCAGATTCGATTAATGAGGAGAAATAAGAATTGCTGTAGTTCGAATAGAAGTAGAAGATTCAGATAATAAACAAGAGGTCGAAAGTCAAGAGTAGAAAAGAGTTCGGACAATAAGTTATAAGATTGGAAACCAGAAAAAGCCCGGATAGTAATAAAGAGATTGGGAAATGACGTGCGTAATGCATCACATTATCCTAGTCTTCTAGAGAGAGATCGGGAAAGAGTTCAACTCAACTTCTGTGATTGCTATACCTTTATTAAAGTTTACTTTTCAAAATAGGGGAGAACAGGAGAGAGTCCTTTCCTTGAATTCCCGTAGTTTTATATCTTGTAAAATATTTAGTACTAAATTAGGGAAATCGGGAGAGACTCCTTTCCTAGAATTCCTGTAGCTTTATAAAGTTCTCTCGTATAAATTAGGGAGATCGGGAGAGAGTCCTTTCCCTGAATCCCCATAGACTTACATTTTTGTAAAGTCATTCGGTATGAAATTAGGGAGATCAGGAGAGAGTCATTTCCTTGAAAACCTCAGCACTCATTTTTACAGAATTCAACACACATTTTAGTAACCGGTTTACGAGAGAGTTCTTCCAAGAACCCCAAACTTTATATCTTGGACCCAGTGGAGAGTTCTTCTTGGGAGCCACACATTTATGTCACCTAGGAAACTTTTCCTTCAATTCGGCTTAATCAAACAAATACTGTAATTCCAAAACATTAAATCGTTTAAGATGAAACGATATAGGTAAAGGTTTTACTGGTAATTATGCCGATGATGAGACCTTCCTTCATTAACTGAGAGTCCTCATTAATGAAGGGAATTCTCTAGGTTTTAATTAACACATCCCTTTTGAATTAGAGTCCTAATTAAAAGAATGAAAATCTATACCTATATCGTTTCTTGTATATCCATTACACACACCGCACCTTCAGTTATTTGAATGCCAATGATGAGGTACATAATGTGTGAGCCGAGAGTCCTCCTCACTCGTTATGAACCATTAGGAACCAAATAACACCTCTTCGGAATTAGAGTTCTAATTCGAAGAGGGAGGAACTTAACAAATATATAACAAATTAAACAAATACAATATCAATTCACTATAGGGTCATCCCATATACTCGTGTTCTTAGATAACCCAAAATGATGAAATATCAATCGTTCATTTTATCAATAACAGGGACCAACATCATAATTCTGACTCCAAAATTATTGATCTTAAATTATAAAGAGCACATCGTTAAATCTGCTTGCCCTCATTGAAGGACGAGGTGGGGTGCCTAACACCTTCGCTATACGTACACGGACCCCGAGCCTAGAATCTTTGTTTTTAGAAGTGGTTTTATAAATTCCTATTTTTACAAATAGTTTCTTTAATTTCCCTCAAAATTAAAGTGGCGACTCCTCACTTTTTTCGCTTCGATGAGAATCGTCTGGCAACCATAAAAACCCTTACAACAATTTACTCAACAATAATTATTATCAAAGTAAAGATACATTTAACAAAAGAAAATAAAATTAAAAATATTTTTTATGTATTAGCAAATTTATTAATATTACTTTTAATTAAATAATTACTAAATCAATGAAAAATAGTTATATTATAAATAAAAAATAATCAATTTTAATAAAAAAAAATATTAATTGGTGCACGTGTAATCATAAATTAATGCTCTCTATTTTAATTAGTTAAAAAATAATATAAAATATTATTATTATTTAAAAAATTTTAATTTAATTGATTAGATTAATTTTCTATTTAAATCTAAATTTTATTCTATTAACCCTTACGTTATCACTTAATCAATTTAAAATTAATTAAACTAAAATCTTAAAATTTTTTAATAATTTTATACTTAATAATATATATCATTGAATAGCGAATTCATGTAATTTCATTTTTTTTTAATTAGATCATATATGTATAAGAATGTCTATAATTAATAATATAAATTTTCCTATAATTTATACATACATGTAATTTTTTCTATATTAATCAAAGAAATACACAATAAATTTGATATTAAAAAAATATACTTTAAGTAATAAGAATTTCATAAAGTTAAATAAAAAATAAAAAAAAAATTCTAAAATTTAATAGAATTTTCATATATTATATAATATATAAAAAATTATATATAAAAATTAAAATTACGAGTTTATACAGCTTATATATATATATATAAGTGAACTAAATTAAACGAAACTTGGATTTTTGGTTAACGGATCATTTCGATTTAATTTTTATAATCATGCTAAATAATAATAATAATAATAATAATAATAATAATAATAATAATAATAATAATAATAATAGTAATAGTTTAGACAGTATTTGGTATATCACCTAATAGTTTTTTTTTTTATTTAAAATAATTATATAAACCTCAAATATTCCGTGTTCATAAATATCAAGAATGTGATTTAATTAATTTTTGATGAAAATTGCAATTCAAAAAGTTTGTAAAAATTAAACCTCAAGCCCAGTGTTGAAAATTTCATAGCTGATAAGAATAATATTTGGAGAATGCGTCAAAGGGTCAAGGTCGATCCCAGCTTAACAAGTTCGATCTACCCCAATAAACACAACAAAGTTAACACTTTTTAATTAGGTGCATTTTGGTTTTTAAAGCATTCGTTATATTTCGCCTTGGCATTCCCTTTCATTTCCTTTTCCCTGACTTCATTGGCTCGAACAAGTTCTTCTTCTCCACCATTTTGATTTTGGGATTTCTTGACAAAAGAGGTAAATTTGAGCTTGAAATTTATGTAAATTTTTTATTTGTTATCTAGGTATCAATACTTAAATTCAAGGGTTTTGTTAAAGTAATCTCCTTGTACTTCAAATTAGGGGTTTATGACTTATCTCAAGTAAATGTTGAAAAAAAATATGGAATTTTCCTTTATGAGCAAAGTGAAATCATGGTATTTGGTTGTGATTTGGTGACTGAAATTTGTAAGTGTTGGCTTAATTGGTGCTTGTGGTTCAAAATTAGAGATATGAATAGATGTTAAGAGTAAAATTGGAAAGACTATAACTAGGGTTCTGGGTTTCTTAAGCAATGAAATGAGAGCCAAAAAAAAAAAAAAGAATAAAGAGTGAGGGGCGTTGGCTGAATGCGAAAAATCCATAGGGAATCCCAAAGGGCTATTGGCAATATGCTTGGACCCAATAAGAGCTTTAGGACTAAAGGAATGTTGATAAAGGCTTGTTAGACAATACTAACTGTTTTATTAACTGTTGACTGTTTTAAATCCTATTCGGCAATAACTTTTAAGGTAAAATTTAGTGTTTTGACTTGAGTCAAAATACTACATCTCTTATTTATACTATTCAGTAATATAGTGTTTACACTAGTTTTTAGAGGTTGAGGGAGTAGTTAATAAAAAATTATCCCTTCTAACTTTTAGAGGTTGAGGGAGTGTTTTGACCAAGGTCAATAAGATTTTATTACTATTTTTACATTTAACAGCTAATCTAACAACACTTTAATAGTTAGATAAATAGCTAATCACTAATAGCTAATATCTAACAACTAACAACTAGTAAAATAGCTGATAGATATTAAAGGCCTGTTTGACAATATTATTTATTCTAGTAATTGTTAGTTATTTTAGTAATTGTCAGCTATTTCACTAGCCGTTAGCTGTTAGATATTAGCTAGTAGTGGTTAGTGTTAGTTATTAGATATTAGCTGTTAGTAGTTAATTTCATATATAACTGTTAAAATATAAGTGTTCAAAAAAATAACAATTGAATTAGCTATTAAATATAAAAAAAGTGATATAATCTTGGTAACCTTAGTCAAAACGCTTATTCAACCTCTAAAAATTAAGAGGGGTAACTTTTCATGAATTACTCCCTCAATATCTAAATATTAGTATAAATATTATATCACTGAACTGTATAAACAAGAAAGAGAGTATTATGACTTTGATTAAAATACTAAATGTTACCTTAAAAGTTGTTGCTAAACAAAGTCAAAGGAAGAGAGAGAGAAATAGAGATTAGGGATTGTTAATTAAACTTTTAAATAATAATATTTAATTGTTTATAAAAAAAAAACTTAAAATTAAAATTTTATAATAATAAATTTATATGTACCAATGAAAAATAATTGTTACTATAGAACACACTAGATAGAAAAAAAATTTATGAATGTCCCATTTCATAATTTTTCTTTTTTAGTTGGGTTGCTGGTCAATCAATTTGTCAGTTATTAGGCAATTCACTCCAGTTAACACTGATTTTGTTGAAATTAGAGTTTGGAAGTGAAACGAATTAGATCAAGTTTTGATTTATAACTAAATTAGTCCGACCAATTGGTTCAATTCAATTTTTACAACCATGCTAAATAATAATAATAATAATAATAATAATAATAATAATAATAATAATAATAGTGTAGATGGTGTTTGGTAAGACAACTGATAGTTTTTTTCATTTAAAATTGTTTCGTTAAAAAATAATTTGGTTGGCTAATAACTTAAGAAATTCGCAGGCATACCAGATACTGGGTATATTACTTGGGATTACGCTTTGACTTCTGGATTAAACGACTTGGAAATTGACTGCACTAAATACAGTTTTATCAATCTCACTCCAAAAATAAAAGGGTAAGTAAATTGAAAATCAAAAGGACGCTTAGATTAATTGAAAAAAAGTACAAGGATATGAAAAAATAAATGACTGATAAAATAAAGATAAAAAACTGCTAGAGTTTAGTTGAGTTGTTATTGTTTGATGTTGCTGGGGCTTTTTACGTTGTAGTTATCTACATTATTTTGAAGACTTCTAAAAGACTCTGGAACTCACTTTGCCACATTCTATAGTTACATGTAGTCACTTGACCACTTCCTGAAACTGCTTTGAACTGCTTGGAATTGCTGCCAACTTCCTTCCTTCAAATAACTCTCCAGTAATCAGCATTAATTTAATTATTAATTATCTCAAGTCACGAATTAATTAAATTAATAAAATTAATTTAATTAATTATTAAGCTTAAAAAAATTAATAAATAAAATAATTATTTTTGATAAAACAAAAATAATTATATTAACCTCAAATGTTCCCTATTTGTAAATATCATGAATGTGAAGGATAAAAAAATAACAACAAAAAAATTTTATACTTTTCAAATTTTTGTAATTATACGCCCATATTATAAAAATTACTAATTAAATCATAAATTTTTTAATTCTTACTAATTCTATCTTGTCATTAACAAAATTGTTATCTCATTAACAGAAAGTCACGTTAAATGCCACGTCAGCTACCATGTCACGCTATGGTAGAGTACAATTGGTAAGAGTTAAAAAATATCGAGTTTTATTGGCAATTTTTTTAGTATGGGATATAATTGTAAAAAAAATATAAGTATAGGGTTTTTTTTTTGGTAAGTTTACCAATCCATTTTAATTTATACAAAATTTCAAATTACTTTTAAAATTGAGATTTAATTAATAATTTGATTTAAATTAATTTACTTGACCTGAAAATAATTTCAATAGTAAAATGTGATAAAAGTAGTGATGAAAGAAATTAAAATTAAAAGGGAAAAAACCTAAAATAGGAGGTAATAATAAAAAATTTACAACCTTTAAATATTGATACAAAATTGGTTTCAAACATAATTGAATGGCTAAAAAAGATTCATATAACCAACCTTAATTAGTTTTAGAGAGTTAATTGTATATATTTTAATTAATTATATATAACTTTTATAGTAAATATTTAAGAAAATTTTATTTTTTAGCCTTTAGATTATATTAGGAATAGCAACGTGTAAAGTGTCCATGAAAATTATTTACATAAAATATATTTATAATTAATAATTTGTATTTTAAAATTAATTTTAGAAGAAATTGCCAAAAAAAATTTTATACTTCCCTTTTTTTATAATCATAATATATACTAATTAAATTGCCAATTAAACTCTATACTTTTTAACTTTTACTAATTATATATATTAGTGACATGACGTGATAGCTGACATAACAGTTGATATGTCGTCTTCATTAGTGAGATAACCGTTTTCTTAACGGTAGAGTATAATTGATAAAGGTTAAAAAGTTGAAAGTTTAATTAGATTTTATTAGGGGTGAGCGTTCTGTTCGAACCAAACCGAATTAAATTATAAAAATCGAATTATGTATTTTAGAAACTAAACGGAATCGAAATGGATAAAAAATTAAATTGAACCTAACCGCTCAATTTTGGTTCGGTTTAAACCAATCGGTATTGATTTTTTATTGATTTTTTAATTTAAACTTGATTTTTAAGTTATTTGATCTAATTTTGACTTTGGTTTGAACCTAATAACCATTAATCAATGAAATTAAACAATTAATATATATATAATTAAATATAATTAATAAATTTCTCATAAAAATAAATCAATTCAAAAATAGATTCGGTTTGATTTGATTTGAATATATAAATTACTATTCGATTCGGTTTGGTTTAATCGATTTTTTTCTCTTTAAAACCGAATCGAATCGAAATAATCAAAATTTTTATAATGTAAAATCAAATAAAACCGATTAAATTTTAAAATCGAATTAATTAAACCGAATTGATTCGGTTCGGTTTGATTTTTCAGTTTGAACTGAAATCTGTTCACTCCTAGATTTTATAGTATAGGATAGGATTGCAAAAATTTGAAAAAGTATAAGACTTTTTTATAATTATAAAAAAATCATGAAAGTGATTTAATTAATTTTTGAATGAAAATTGCAATTCAAAAGTTTGCGAAAAAGTATTTTTTTTTTTAAATTATCGGTTACATTTGTGCTCTTTGCTTGGGCATCGGGTCGCGCGGGAGGCACAATAGTCCAGGTCAATCTCAAATCACTGTTAAAAAATACCTTGAAAATTCGTATTAGATAATGACGACTTAGAATATTAATAGGAATGGAAGCTTATTCCCCCATTGATTAAGATTTGATTATATTGAGAGTTTTTTTTTCTCCTTTAAATATTGAGAATATTTTAATATTATTAAAAAATTTAAAATATTAAATTATTGTAATTATGGACTTGTAATTATAGACAATAAATTTAATTTATCAAAAAATATAAAAATAAATTTTTTAATGTTCAACTATCAAAATTATTGATTACTATTTAATTTATAAAAAATTAAATTAAATATAAAAAATAAAAGATTATTAATATCGATTAATATTAGAATCAATTATCAATAACTAATTTATAAATTTTACCAAATATAAATGAAATAATTTTTGGATATCAATTCATTATTAACTACCTCAAAACGTTCAAGAGCTTGTTTGATATTATTAATAAAGGTGCTATTGGAAAAAAGCATTGTTTTAAATATATTAATTAAAAAATATTAAAAAATAATTTAAAATTAAATCTAATCATCAATACTAAATCCTAATCTCAACACCAAACAGGCACTAATATCACTTTGAAAGTTAAGATGAATCACCAATTCCAGTGATTCCAGTTCTGAAAGACTAAGGAAAATGATTAGCATGGATGTGTGTGTGTATATATATATATATATATATATATATATATATATATATATATATATATATATATATATATATATATATATATATTTTGAAGTTGATATATAATTATTAATTTATTATATAATTATATATAAAAGAATGAATATTTTAACTAGATTAAATATTACTTATAATATTTTTTATATTTATCTATTGTTTTTTTATAATTAATAAATTTTAAAAAATAATATAACTAAAATGAAAAATAAATAAATTTGGTCACCAACTGATAAAAAAAGTTTTAAAAATAAAATCGATATAACAATTAAAAAGAAAATTTGATTTGCATGTAATGACTCTTTGATTGCTGAACTATGAATGTCATCTTTTTCCTAAAAAATATTAAAATTAATTTTAAAATTGCATGGTGCAATTAACATTTAAATGAACATAGTTGACTAAAGAAATTGAATGTGGAGGACAAACTCATTTGAGTCTACTAGAACAAGTCACACTAGCAGCCTATTGAGTGGGTGAGCTGTTACCATTGCTTTCTTGCTTGCATTTTAATTAAAGGAGAAATAGAAATTTTGTTGTAGGTGATTAAATTTGAATTTATATATATATATATATATATATATAATTATTTAAGCATAATTTCATTCAATTTTTCGGATATTATTTTTATGTTTTCTCTATTGAAAATTAATTGTGAATTTAAATTTTATTATCCATACAATAAAATTTCTATTTTTAATAGAGGAATATGTTTTTAAAATATAGAGATTAACTAATTAATTTTACAAAAATAAGAGACTAAATAGTAGTATTTTTTAAAAATGTGAACCGTCTAATTAGTTTATTAAAATATAAAGATTAAATAATAGTTTGATTGATATTGACTAATAAAAAATTTAACAAAAGGACTAAATAGTATACATTTCAGAATATAGCAATCAAGTATTTAGCTTCGTTAAAATAAAATGACTAAATAATAATTTTTTCTTTTATATTATCTACAAGATGGAGGTATTCATGGAGTTAATTTCATTTATAGTCCTTTAATTTAAATGATGTGCCTTGTGAAGGAGAGAATGAAATTGATTAGTTATGAAATATAAGAAATTCTGCTAGAATGAATAGAGGAATAAGAGTAAACCAAAATTAAGCAATATAACACTCAAATCAAACTTTAACAGAAAAAGAAAAATTTTTTTTTTTTGTATTTTATGAAATAAGATACAACAGTAATAAAAGACAAAAATTAAGAGGATAACTATAGAATGTAAACTTTGATAAGAGTAATCTCGCCACAAAGAATACAATCCCAATGAAGACGCCACACAAGGAAATCTTGTGATAAGTCAAAACTTCGCTATAAACAAATAATATTTAATAAGAAAGAAGAAGCAGCACTTGCTATTGTGATTAAACTCAGAATTCCTTGAGCTTACAAGAGTTAGCTTTTATATAGTCTGATTACAAGCATTATAAAGGAAAAATAGCAATGTTACTAAATAAGAAGTTTGAATAATCTTCTAAATAAGGAATAATGTTGAATATTTGAAAAAAATACTTCAGAAATCTGCCCATATAGTGATGCATGAATTTGAGTAGATTTGGTGACTTTTCAGCCTTATTTCCTTCCTTATTTGCAAGATATTATAATCTTCTTTTGATTTCTTTGACTTGGTCAATTCCAAATGGCAAATGGGGGTCTTTTACACACATATGGGCTTGTTTTCTTCTCACTCAGTCCATTATCTTTAATTTAACTTAAGCTTAAACATTTTAACATGCCCCAACACACACATCCCATGGACTTGCCAAGTCTAGCCCAACTTTTTTAATTCTGAACACAAGCAAGCAAAGTGATAAGCTTGCTTTTGGACTTAGTCAACGGGCCCTCGTGTGTCATGTCATTATGTGGCACATCATCTCCCCCTTGTTGATTAGGATTTGCCCTGAAATTCCATCCTCAAAATCATCTTCCAAGTAAGGAGAAAGATCCCTCACATTAAAAGTAGTAGAAACATTGTACTCACTAGGCAAATTCACCTTATAGGCATTGTCATTGATCCTTGCTATCACATGAAATGGACCATCAGCTCTTGGCAACAGCTTAGACTTCCTCTGATTTGGAAATCTCTCTTTCCTCAAGTGAGGCCCCACTAGATCTTTGGGTTCAAACTGCACTTGCTTCCTCTTCTTGTTAGATATTTTGCTATATTGTTCATTTTTGGCCTCAATGAGCTTTCTAACTTGCTCATGCATAGACTTCATCATCTTTGCCTCATTCTCCCCATCAACATTGGCTCTTTCTTGAACAAGAATTGGTATCAAATCTATTGGTGTGATTAGATTGAAGCCATAGACTATTTCAAAAGGAGAGTGCTTAGTTGAACTGTGCACACTTCGATTGTAAGCGAATTCAACATAGACCAAGCATTCATCCCAACTCTTCAAATTCTTCTTGATGATAGTTCTTAGCAAGGTAGAGAGAGTTCAATTCACCATCTTTGTTAGCCCATTTATTTGAGGATGACAAGAGGCGCTAAAGAGGAGGCGAGTTCTAAGTTCTTCCATAAAGTCTTTCAAAAATAGCTTAGAAACTTAGCATCATAATAAAAAACAATGCTCCTTAGAATGCCATGCAACCTAATAATTTCTTTAAAGAAAAGGTTAGCAACAAGAGAAGTATCATTGGTTTTATGGCAAGGAACAAAATGAGCCATTTTAGAAAGCTGGTCAATAACAACTAATATGAAATCTTTGCCCCTTTGAGTTCTGGGCAAGCCAAGCATAAAATCCATGTTCACATGTTCCCATGGGTGATTAGGAGTTGGAAGAGGCATAAATAATCCTTGCACCATCTCCTTGCTTTTAGCCTTCTTGCACACCACACATTTCTCCACTACATTGTGCACATCTTTTATCATACTTGGCCAATAGAAATACTCTTTTAAGGCTTATAAAGTCTTCTTTTCACTAAAATGGCTGGCAAGACCACCTTCATGTGCCTCCCTTACAAATAATTATCTGACAGAACAGTTGAAAATGCACAACTTTCCCATTTTAAGGAGGTAGCCATCATGTTGGTAGAATCCTTGAAAGGCTTTCTCATTAAAAGAGCCATAGAAAGAAGAAAAGTCCCTATCTGACTTATATTGCTCAATCATTAATTCAAATTCCAACAACTTAGTATTTAGCAAAGAGATTAAGGCATACCTCTTGGATAATGCATTAGCCATAATGTTGGAGTGTCCCTTCTTATACTGGATCACATATGGGAATGATTCAAGAAACTCCACCCATTTGGCATACCGCTTGTTCAACTTACTTTGTCCTTTTAGGTGCTTTAAGGACTCATGGTTTGTGTGGATAACAAACTATCTTGGAAAGAGATAGTGTTGCCAAGTCTCTAAGACAAGAACAAGAGCATTAAACTTTTTGTCATAGGTTGAGTAGTTCAAACTAGCTCCATTCAACTTTTCACTGAAATAAGCTATGGAATGTTCTTCTTGCATTAGAATAGCCTTGATTCCCACACTGGAAGCATCGTATTCTGCCTCAAAAGTCTTCGAAAACATCTAGCAATGCAAGTATTGGAGTAGAGGTCAATTTTGCTTTAATGAGTTGAAAGCTCTTTTGGGCAACTTCACTCCAATTAAATTTCCCTTCCTTCTTTAGGCATTCGGTTATGGGTGCTATGATGGTGCTGAAATTCTTTACAAACATCCTATAGAAAGAGGCTAGGCCATGAAAGCTTCTTACTTTAGAGATTGTAGTTGGTACTGGCCATTCTTGTTTTGCTTACACCTTCTCTTTATCCACCTCCATGCCATGTTTGGATTCCACAAAGCTAAGGAATATGACTTGATCGTGGCAAAAGGTGCACTTCTTGATGTTCCTATACAACTTTTCTTAGCTTAAAACTTCAAAAATAACCCTTAGATGCTTGAGATAATCTTTAAAACTCCTGCTATAAATTAGAATATCATCAAAATAAATTACCATAAATTTGCCAATGAAGTGGTGAAGTACATGGTTCATGAGTCTCATAAAAGTGCTAGGAGCATTAGAAAGGGCAAAATGCATGATCATCTACTCATACAACCCAAACTTTGTTTTAAAGGCTAT
Source organism: Hevea brasiliensis (assembly GCF_030052815.1). Taxonomy (NCBI): domain Eukaryota; kingdom Viridiplantae; phylum Streptophyta; class Magnoliopsida; order Malpighiales; family Euphorbiaceae; genus Hevea; species Hevea brasiliensis. The sequence continues at coordinate 39,742,369 of NC_079504.1, read as the reverse complement.
TTTCCATTCCTCCCCCTCCTTCATTTGAATCTGATAGTAACTACTTTTCAAATTAACTTTTGAAAAGACAATAACACCATGTAATTCATCAAGCATATCATCAAGTCTAGGAATGGGATAGTGATACTTAATAGTGATTTTGTTGATAGCCCTGCTATCAACACACATGCGCATGGAATCATCCTTTTTGGGCACCAACAATGCTAGAACAGAACATGGGCTCATGGATTCCCTAACATAGCCCTTTTTCAACAGCTCCATGACTTCCTTATGTAACTCTTTAGCCTCTTCTAGATTGCTTCTGTATGCTGGTCTATTTGGTAATGCCACTCCAGGAATTAAATCAATCTAATGCTCAATGCCACGAAGAGGAGGTAGTTCGTTGGCATCTCTTCAGGAAAAATATCTCCAAATTCTTCTAATAATTCTGCCACCATGGGAGGAACTGTAATGTGGTTAGATTCTACTAATTCTTTAACAATAAGCACAAAAACAAAATCATAGTTAGTGATAGCCTTCAAAACATCCCCCTTGTTGAGGAACAGACTCTCTTTCTTTTCTTTCTTACTAATCAGTTGCTCTTAATATATTTATTAGGGACCAAGAGGGACTAATACAATGTAAAATCTCTAACTTCTGAGCTCTAAATAGTACCATTTTCAGTCAATGAATAGTACTATTCAAATCCAGATTGAGGACTAGAGATGAAATGAAAATAAATTAAAATAAGCAGTATAAACATCAAAGTGACCATCGGGTTATGGACTTAAACGTCATTATTGAAAAATACAGACTATAACCCGATGAAGGGCATTTTGGTAAATTCACTTTAAGAGTTGATTTTTGACCTAAATGTCTAATAAAATGAGTGAAAATGAAATATTGAAAATGAATTAAAAATGTGAAAGTTATATGGAAATTAAAAAGAACATGAAGGGAATTAAGGTAATTATTAAAAATTATAATAAAAATAATTAGAAATAAAAATAATTGGCAAGAGATAGTGTTGCCAAGTCTCTAAGGCACGGACAAGAGCATTAAACTTTTTATCACAGGTTGAGTAGTTCAAACTAGCTCCATTCAACTTTTCATTGAAATAAGCTATGGAATGTTCTTCTTGCATTAGAATAGCCTTGATTCCCACACTAGAAGCATCGCATTCTGCCTCAAAAGTCTTCGAAAAAATCCAGCAATGTAAATATTGGAGTAGAGGTCAATTTTGCTTTAATGAGTTTAAAGCTCTTTTGGGCAACTTCACTCCAATTAAATTTCCCTTCCTTCTTTAGGCATTCGGTTATGGGGGCTATGATGGTGCTGAAATTCTTTACAAACATCCTATAGAAAGAGGCTAGGCCATGAAAGCTTCTTACTTTAGAGATTATGGTTGGTACTGGCCATTATCGTATTGCTTACACCTTCTCTCTATCCACCTCCATGCCATGTTTGGATACCACAAAACTAAGGAATATGACTTGATCGTGGCAAAAGGTGCACTTCTTGATGTTCCTACACAACTTTTCTTAGCTTAAAACTTCAAAAATAACCCTTAGATGCTTGAGATAATCTTTAAAACTCATGCTATAAATTAGAATATCATCAAAATAAATGACAACAAATTTGCCAATGAAGTGGTGAAGTACATGGTTCATGAGTCTCATAAAAGTGCTAGGAGCATTAGAAAGGCCAAAAGGCATTATCATCCACTCATACAACCCAAACTTTGTTTTAAAGGCTATTTTCCATTCATCCCTCTCCTTCATTTGAATCTGATAGTAACTACTTTTCAAATTAACTTTTGAAAAGACAATAACACCATGTAATTCATCAAACATATCATCAAGTCTAGGAATGGGATAGTGATACTTAATAGTGATTTTGTTGATGGCCCTACTATCAACACACATGCACATGGAATCATCCTTTTTGGGCACCAACAAAGCTAGAACAAAACATGAGCTCATGGATTCCCTAACATAGCCCTTTTTCAACAGCTCCATGACTTGCTTATGTAACTCTTTAGCCTCTTCTGGATTGCTTCTGTATGCTGGTCTATTTGGTAATGTCACTCCAGGAATTTTATCAATCTAATGCTCAATGCCATGAAGAGGAGGTAGTTCGTTGGCATCTCTTCAGGAAAAATATCTCCAAATTCTTCTAATAATTCTACCACCATGGGAGGAACTGTAATGTGGTTAGATTCTAGTAATTCTTTAACAATAAGCACAAAAATAAAATCATAGTTAGTGATAGCCTTCAAAACATCCCCCTTGTTGAGGAATGGACTCTCCTTCTTTTCTTTCTTACTAATCAGTTGCTCTTAATATATTTATTGGGGACCTAGAGGGACTAATACAATGTAACATCCCTAATTTCTGAGCTCCGAATAGTACCATTTTCAGTCAATGAATAGTACTATTCAAATCCAGATTGAGGACTAGAAATGAAATGAAAATAAATTAAAATAAGTAGTATAAACATCAAAGTGACCATCGGGTTATAGACTTAAACGTTATTATTGAAAAAGATAGACTATAACCCGATGAAGGGTATTTTGGTAAATTCACTTCAAGAGTTGACTTTTGACCTAAATGTCAAATAAAATGAGTGAAAATGAAATATTGAAAATGAATTAAAAATATGAAAGTTATATGGAAATTAAAAAGAACATAAAGGGAATTAAGGTAATTATTAAAAATTATAATAAAAATAATTAGAAATTAAATTATAAAGTGGGATAATCATAAAAGCATAAGACAAAAACTAATTAATGCAAAGTCTTCTTCTTCTTCTTCCCTTTCCCTTGGCCAACCACCCTTCCCATTCCCTTCCACCATTGCTAAGCTCTTCAAGCTTCAATTCCCCTTAGTTTCTTCTATATTTTCCGTAACCCCAAACACTAAAACTTGTTATTTGACCTTGGAGAAGTGATTAGTAGCAAAAGGAAGCATAGAAATTAAAGTTTGGGCAAGGGGAAGAATTGGTCAAGTGAGGTTAGTGCCTAATCTTGCCTTCTTCCTTCTTTAATTCTTGAAATTGAGTTCAATTGAGATGGAGTTACATGAGAAATGAAAAAGATGACGCATGATTAAGGGTTATGGATTTTCGACTAATGTAGAGAGAAGTAGAGTTTTGAGGATTTGATGGAATTAAACTTTCCTAGTATTGTTATTTGATGTGTATACATAAATTATAAGTTGAATTGCATGAGTTGTATAAAATTGAGAAGATGACAAATTAGGGTTTGAGGAAAATTGAGGATTTTGTGCTATGTTGTATGATCAATGTTCTTGAGGTCAAATATTGACCAAATGATGTGGAGTGATTGAGAATTGAAGTTGGTTGGTGAGTGGCATTAATGAGTTGGAAGTATTATCAATGAGCTGGAATTCTGGACACTTGAGTTCAGCAGCTTGAATGCCTATAAGTTGAGTTATATAACTCCAATTAGGGTGAAACCAATTGGAAATGAAAGTCAAGACATAATTCTAGAAATGTCATGAAGATAGGTTGCTCAGAAAATCACCATAAGTTGGCTTAAATTACGCTTGAATCCGGAATGGCACATTCTGAACTTGAAGAAATGACCATATGAACAGTAAATATTCAATTAGGCATAACTCACTATAGAAAGCTCCAATTGACCTGATTATTAAACCTATGAAAAGCTGAGACATAGGAGAATATTTTATATGAAGAACTTAGAGTCAAATTATGAACCAAACTCAACTAAATTGCTAGGCAAATTTAGTCCAGCAAATCTGCCTTATTCTTGGACCAAACATGGAAATCCTGAACTTTAGGGTATCCGACTAGTGGTGGCAAAAATACCATAATTTGAGCTACAAAACTACAAATGCAATGATTTCAAAGCTAAAATGCTCATAACACATAGAATTACAATTTTTTGTTTTGACCAGAACCCAGATCTTAAGGCAACTTAGAGAAATTGTTAGAGTAAGTTAGAAATGACAATGCTGGAATTCCTGAATTCCAGCAAATGTGCCTTATGACCTCTGAATGGTTAATAGGTCATAACTTTCTCTAAAAAACTCCAATTGAAGTGATTCAAAAAGATTTGGAAACCTAATAGAAAGGCCTAAAACTTTGTTTTAGGGATCTAAAGCCAATTCTGAGCCTAAGGTACTTGGATATTAGTTGCAATTTGGTGAAATTCTAGAAAAATAAGGAAAGAGTAGGGTTTAGTACCCTAAAATAGAACTTAGTAATTTGACTATAACTAGAGCTACAAAACCTCAAATTGAATGATTCAAAAAATGGAATTAAAGTTCAAATATAGGGGAACAACTTTCATAAAGAAAGTGAGGCCAAATTGAATTCACATCTTGGCCAAATTACTAGGAAAAATTAAAACATTAATTCTGGAAATTCATAAAACTTTCATAAATGACTTGAAATTTGATAAGAACTTGACATAAATGGATTAATGATCACATGAACCACATGAATAGGTGATTGGGACTTATGTTCCCACTATAAATAGTGTAATAATGCTATGAAGTATGAATAACACATGTGATGGAATATTGAGATTTATGAACACATAATGATACAAAATTGCCCTTGTATGCCTAGACTTATGTGTATAGGTTGGATCGATTGACATGTCAATTAGGGACCACAGATGCAGTACTGCCCATGGCCTTCGAGCTTACTTTATGAGTGATCATGGATAGATAATGTATGTTTGACATGATTATTCTTCTGGTTTTATGCCTGCCTGGTGACTTTATGCCTGACATGATTTACTGGCTTTTATGTCTGCCCGCTGGCTTTATGCCTAACAGATATATACATGATAGGTACATGGGGTGTCTAACTAGTATACTCCCGTGTATCCAGTCTTAACAGTCTGTTATAGGTTGCTTGGGCATTGAAATAAGTTAATAAGATTGGATGTTAACTAAATGAATGAAAAAGATCCAAATGAACTAAATGTTCCAAAGATCACAAAAAATGTGTAAACCTGAAATATACATAGACATGTGAATGAATTACATAAACATAACGTTTTATGATATTATACACATGAAACTTGCACTTTTATTATTTAGTTTATCTTCACTATATTGTTTAGTTTATCTTCATTATACATAGCAATATGCTTAGCGCATTGGTTTTTCCATGCATAGGTACTGGAGACAAGGACCAGTAGTGATCAGATCTGTAGTAGGAGAGTTGTCACCTCAGCTATTCATTTTGATAGGGCCCATGGATACCAGATGTATATTCATTTTGAGCATTGTAATTAGGAGAAGCTTGTAATTAATTTTGAGATTTTATAAGTTATGCAACTTATGTACATGAACTTTATAAATGAAATAAGATAAATGAAATAAGATGAATTCCACATGAATGAGTATGAGAAATTTATATGAGTGGATGAAGATATGATATGATACAGATATGATGAGATATGAATTGAAATGATTGAAATTATGATGAGATTTATAAACAGGTAAATGATTAACAGGTCAAATACTAATAAAACAAGAGAAACTCTGTCAGTTTCTCCATAAAAATATGGTAATTTAAAATATAATGACATTAAAACTAATAATAAATAAGACAAGATAAGATAAGGTGCTCTGATACAGAATGTAGCATGCCTTACTCGGCTACACTGTAGATCGGATAATGGGTGTTACATACAATTTTTTCCCATCCTTCATAAAAGAATAAGTATTTTTAAAACCATAATGCACAAACCTTCTATCAAATTGCCATGGCCACCTTAACAATAAATGAGTAGCATTCATAAGTATAATGTCATACACAACTTCATCTTTATACTTGTCTATGGAGAAAGAAACAACTACTTGCTTAGTCACCTTAACATCACCATCATCATTCAACCACTGCAATTTATAAGGATGAGGATGCATTAAGGTGGACAGATTAAGTTTCTCAACTAAGGTAGTAGAAGCAACATTAGTATAGCTACCACCATTAATAATAACATTACATATCTTATTGAGAATAGTGCATCTGGTATGGAAGATGTTCTCTCTTTGCTCTTCCTCTTTTGTTGCATATGCGCTTAAGGTTCTTTTGACCACTAACATCTCCCCAACATCAGCATACTCTACTTCTTCATCACCATATGCTTCATCATTCTCTTCCTCCTCACAAGTCTCATCTTCACTCTCTAGCTCCCATTGGGCTTCCCTCAACAGCATTACTCTTTTGTTGGGACATTCTGAAGCAATGTGTCCTTAGCCAAGGCACTTGAAGTGTTTTATGTCTTTATTTCTTTCGAAAGGGGCTAGATCTACTTCTTTCTCCTTGCCCTTACTCACGCCAACTGGTGCTTTGGTAGAGCTCTCCTATTTGTCATGCTTTTTCACACTACCTTTATCACTAGTAAGTAGACTGCTAGTGTTAGAAGGTTTCGTGAATGTTTTGATAGTAGTGCCTTTGTATCCACCCTTCTTTCTTTGCTTTTCAACCTTAATGGCAAGTTTGATCACATCCTGAAAAATCACATATGGTTGCAATTCAATGGTATTAGAAATTTCATAATTCAAACCACTAAGAAATCGAGCAATGGTTTGTTCTTATGGTTCCCTCACATCACATCTCAACATCAACATCTCAAATTCTTTGACATAGTCTTCCACACACATTCCACCTGGGCACAAACTTTGAAGTTTGATATATAACTCCTGTTTGTAATATTCAGGTACAAATCACTTCTCCATAATTCTTTTCATCTTACGCCAAGTTTGTACATCATCAAGCCCATCGCTATGTTTTTGAGCCTTTACGTTCTCTCACCATAAGTTTGCATAATCAATAAACTGAATGGCTGTAAGTTTGCACTTCTTTGCTTTGCTATACTCCTGGTACTAAAAGGTTTTATCAACTCTTTGTACTCATTCTAGGTACTCTTTATGTGAGCTAGTACCTCGAAAGGTTAGGATCTTCATCTTGATGTTGTCTCTTTGGCCATGTGGATGCCTAGGCAGGTGTTGGTCATAAGCACTGTCTTCAACTCTAGGTTCATCATCATCATCATCATCACCACATCCTTGTTGCCTAGGACCATTGTGCCCTCTTTATTGCTGGGGTGCAACTAGTCTTGCCAAAGCTTGTGTGATCTGAGCAATTTGCTCTTGCATTGCATTCTGCTCCCTTTTTGGTCTCAGTACATGTGCTTGATCCAATGTAAGACCTCTTGAAACTGGTGGAGGCGCCTCTCCATCATCAGACATGTTACTATCAGAATCAAACTCACTAAGTGTTTCACTCAGTTAGAGGATAGGTTGGTTCACTCCCTCACGTGTTTACACTCCAAAGGCTTCAAAATGCAGCTTAACCAAGGCTCTGATGCCAAATTGATGTGCCTTGTGAAGGAGAGAATAAAATTGATTAGTTATGAAAGATAAAAAATTCTGCTGGAATGAATCAAGGAACAAGAATAAACTAAAATTAAGCAATATGACACTCAAATCAAACTTCAATAGAAAAAGAAAGGATTTCTTTTATTTTATGAATTAAGATGCAACAGTAATAAAAGACAAAAATTAAGAGGATAACTATGGAATGTAAGCTTTGATAAGAGTAATCTCACCACAAAGAATACAATCCTAATGAAGACGCCACATAAGGAACTCTTGTGATAAGTCAAAACTTAGCCACAAATAAATAATGTTTGATGAGAATGAAGAAATAGCACTTGCTATTATGATTAATGTCATGACCCAAATTATGGGCCGGACCAGCACTAGGACTTAGATCAACATAAGGCCCTCAAAGCCCGTAGTAAGCCTAACTATTCATTAGCCCAACCTTGAAGCCCATATACAATCTCATTTTCAAGAAATCAACCGGATAGAGTCTGACCATAAATTGGACCATCCAACAGGGAGTTTTAGCTCACTGGACCTGTGATCACAATATACATATATATGGGGAGCTTAGCTTTCCCTCACAATCATCAACAACTCAATATAAGATGAAATGGGAGTCCAACTCCCTCATCCAACATGATCATCCATCCACTCATTCCACTTACACAGATTAATAAGTTTGCAATTCTAAAATAATTAATCTTACAATCCCAAGCTAGGTAAAATGGTTCTACACACTACAAGAAAAAAGGAGATTTGAAACCGAATATTCGGTTTCAAATAAGTGAAAATTAGTTTCTAAATACATTTAGAAACTGATTTGAAAATGAAATATTTAGTTTAAAATCCACATGTTTCAAAATAAATTTGAAACGAAGAATGGCGTCCGTTTTAAATTCTGAAGTCGTTTTCAAACCGCTATTCCGTTTCAAAGTTAGTGTAACACCCCTATTTGTATAGCCTGGTATATTTCACTGTTCCGGTGACCCGTGTCGGTCCGGACAATTAAGGAGATTAGAATCACACTTAAGACAACTAAAGAAGCCATAAATACAAATAATTAGTAATTTCCAATTAGTTAAGTATAAATAAGAAAAACAGAACATAAGAGGTTAAACGAGCCGAGAGTCACAGCGATGGGTGACCGTCTCGGGAATGACTGCGAAGCCATTTTAAACTCAAATTTCGAACCGTAAAATATGACCCTGCGGTCCTTAGGACCATTACGAACACAATGGAAAAGAGAAAATTATGAAAAAGAACTGTTAAGCCAGTCAAATAATTAGGTCAGGGAGCCGGAAGAAATATTGAATTATTTGCAAACCAGGATGAACCGGCGAGGGGCAATTTGGTCAATTGACCCCGAGAGCTGACTCCTGACCTAACTGTCAAATAAAATCAGAGAAAAGAAAATTTCGGAATCGAGAATTAAATTAAAGAACTAATAGAAAAAAAAAAGAAAAAAAAAGAGGAAAATTAAAAAGTAAAAAGGTGATGACATCATGCATGACCTCATGCATGATGTCATAAAAGAATTAATTAAATTATTTATTAAATTAGATTTTGTGGTCTTCCATAACTAAAATAAATAAAGAAAAGAAAAGAAAAAAAAAACAAAAAAAATCTCTTTCTTCTTCCTTTGTGCCGCCCCATCTTCTTTCATAAATCCTCCATGAAAGCTTTTCATTTAAGCTTACCTTTAAGCTTAATTTTTCCTTACTCAACCTTAATAACTCTCATAAAAACTTCACTAGAGCTTGTTGTTGCAACTTGAGAAGAGGATTACAAGAAGAAAGAAGAGTTAAAGATAGGGTTTTGAGGTTTTAAGAGAGGTTAGTATGTTAACTTGTTACTTTCCATTTTAAATGCATCAATTGTTGTTGAAATGAACTTAAAAACTAATAAAGTGAAATAAAAATATGAGGGAAGGACCATTACTGAATTTTCAGCTAGCTTTAAGAGGAGTATGATTTGCATGAATTTAATGGGTTTGAATGATTTTATGGACCTCCCTTAGTAGGATGATTATGGTTGAGAACTTTGAAATTTGCTAATGGTAATTAAGTAGTGAGATTAGGGTTTGAAACTTAGGGTTTGAACCAAAAATATGAGAAATAAGTAAATGATATCTTTGACCAATTGTGAACTGAAAAATGGTCAATTGTGACCAAATAAGTTGTGTTTGAATTATTCGAAGTGAAGCTAAATTCGGAGGTTGTATGATCATGCTGCTGGCAGCATGACCAAGTCAACTTTGAAGGACCAAAACTGAAATTTTACAAGTCCAATTGATATGCCACCAATTGGGGATGAAAATAGACATAAAATGACACAATTTTCATTTAGGAACCATGCCCAAAAACTGACCAAAACCTAGTGAACAAATTGACCAAAGTTGGATAAGTGCAGTCTGCCACTGTACAAACTGACCAAATGAACAGTGTTTGTTCGTTTGGTCATAACTCGAGCTAGGCAGGTCAAAATAACCTGAAATTTTACCAGTGGTTAGATGAGATATAGATCTAAAACTTTCATGGAGAACACAAACCCAAATTATGCCATTAACCCAATCAAATTACTGAGCAAAATTGAATCACTGAATCTGCAGAACTGCAGATTTACCATATGAACAATAAAGTTTCAATGGCTATAACTCTCTCCAGAAAACTCCGATTTAGGTGATTCTTGAACCGATGGAAACCTAAGGCATAGTAGAACATTTCATATGAAGAAAATTGGATCAAATTATGGACTTAACTTGATTAAATTGCTGAACGAATTTGGATCAACAAATCTGCCAGAACCAAAATTTGCAGTATGAACAGTAACCGTAATTTGGACATAACTTGAGCTACAAAACTCCAATTGGAGTGATTCAAAAAGGAGAATAAACTTAAGACAATAGGGAACATTTTCTATGAAAGAAGTTTTGCCAAATTCCAACAGAAAAGTGACCAATGGAACAGTGCAACCTAAACACCAAAAACTGAAAATTAACAATTTTGCCTAAAAGACTTAAGTGTTGAGAAAATGACTAAAACCAACAAGTTTGGTGACCAAAATGTGGTATGTGGGTGAAGTTGGAATTTCCATACCTATTAAGCCTTAGAAAGTCAACAATTTGACTTGAATAGTGTAGTGAATAGTAACCCGAAACATAAAAATTTCAAGAATGTCGAGTTTAGCACATTAGAGCTAGATAAAAGTGAAGTTAAATTTATTTTTTGGACTTATGTTAAGTTATGGTACTGAAACACTATGAAATTGTGTGTTTTAGCTGAAAAAGACTTGGAAGCTCTGAGAGACTGAGTCAAGGCCTAGAGGCGACTCACGTTAGGTCTGTGCACAGAACTTTTATTTGAATATATGATTCTTGAAAAATTGATTTTTTTTTGAGCTAATTACGAATTGTGTTGCCATTTATGATTGTGAATATGACTTTGAAAGTTTACCAGATTTCCAATAAATTATTTCAATAAATTGTTTTGAATTGATTTTGTGTTCACACTCAGCATGACAGTATCACACTATTCCTCCTCCATTTATGGGGTTGAGATCGTTTATTTTCCTCCCTCTCTGGCTTACCAGTTGAGGTTGAGATCGGATGAGTACTCATTAGCTAGCTAGCCACCTCCCTCATTGATTTCAATTAATGGGGTTGTAGATTGCTTTGTCGTGGTGTACAACACGGCATTGATAGGAAATTTTGTGTCATGGCTTAAGTTGTATATGATTTTGGCAACACTGTGTTTAATAAATTATTTGACTAAATGGAGTTGTTATGAGCTTGATATTTGTGAAATGTGATTGAGAAGTATTCAAATTGTGTTTCATCAATGAATGATTTATGTATCGCATTTTAAATTTTTATTGTGCACCACTGAGTATTTTTATACTTAGCGATAGCTTATTTTGCTGTCGCAGATAAGAGCAAGGAGAAAGCAGCAGAGTGAGCTGCTATCGAGTTGGGAACTACACTGGTCTTTTGTATGGGTATTATTTTATACCCAGTTAATTTTGATGTAAATATAGAAATGTTGTATGTATCAATGTAAATTGAGCAGTTGTAAATAAATTGTAATAATATTATTTTTGGATTTCCTTCTGTAAATTTAATATTTGTACATGTGAATTTCATGTTTTATGCCTTCTGAATGAAGTTATTAAATATTTTGAGATGATGAATTTTGATTTGGATTGTGGAATTATTTTGAAGTGAATTGAATTGAGTTGATTTAAGGTTTATTGGAGGTTGGGAGTTGTGAAAATTTTTGGAAGTGTTTTTCGCAGGTATTTGAAGAACTGTTTTCTCTAATTACAAACAGAACTCTGTCAAAATTTTTATAAAATTTGCGGCAAAATTAAAATGGACAAAAATTTTTACTAGTAATTAAACTTTGAATAAATGGTTTTTAATTCTTACCAAAATGCTCACCACTTCCCAAATGTAAGAAAATTGTTTTAAAATCCCTTGTAGTATACTTAGTGAATTATCGGTAGGTGAAGTTCGGTAGTTCATTAAGTATTCTATGGGAACATGTTATGCCTTACAGAGGGGTAAGGTGTGACAGTTAGAAATCACATAAATTCGGTTTTAAAATCCGTTTCAATTTAAAAACTGATATTTTAAAAACTGATATTTTGATTTCAATTTTTCGGAAACAGATTTCTGTTTCCAATCGGTTTCTAAATTATAAAAAAAATAAAACACTTTCTAAAATCGAAATGCATTCGATTTTTAAATAGAAACAAAAATTCCGTTTCAGATCGGTTTCTAAATTCTGAAATTGATGCTTATGCTATTGCATTAGAAACGGAAATTCATTTCTAATCCATTTCAAATTACTAGTAGAAATTTTTTATTTTTTTATTTAATATATTATTTCTTGTATTGAAGCATATAATATAATATTAATTTTAAATGCTCAATAACATAATATTTACAATATCAAGCTATCAAATATCAAATATCAGTCAATATTATATATAAATATGATAGTGAAGAGTTATGACAATAATGTACTGAATGGAAAAATAAAATATCATAATAATAAAAATACAAGCTACTTGTCATCAACAAGATCATCACTCATCACCACTATTGGCCTTTCTACCATCAACCTAATGAGTCACATCTAGAGTTGGGGCTGTAAACTGCGTACCCTGCATCATTTGTGCCATCATGTTTTGCATCATTTATTGCATGCGCTCCTCCAGTGTCTGCTCACGTTGTCGGTATCTCTCCTCTAACATCAGCTCGCGTTGTTAGTCTCGCTCCTCCATTGTAGCCAAACTATCCTTGAGCGTTGGAACAGTGAACTGATGGCTCTTGGCTTTAAACTCTGGGCTACTCCATGCCTCCTTCCATTTTTTCATTGTACTATCAAACACGATGACCTTGGATTTTCCTTTCCTGACGTTGCACATTAGCGCCTTATAGCGCTCTGCAGCCTTACGCCTTCAAGTTTCCTTTATGAGTGGAGTCAACTCTTGCCAATCAAAGTATTTCTGTTATAAAAGAAATAAAAATTAAGACAGTTTTATTAGTATGAAAATATTTAAAAAAAATTGACAGCATTTTTCCTTAATTTTGGACAATTAAAGAAGAAAGATCAAACATGAATTAATTTGGTTACAATTCATCAGAACTAATCCATGCATCTGCCTTGAAATGACTTGCTAAGAAAATTTCACTCCCTATGGAAGAAATTTCGCAACTCATACAGCACCACAAAGTTTTGTTCCATTATAATTATATAATTCCCTTCACAGAAACCTAGAAAGTGTAAAGGAAAATTCCTGATTTTCTTTAAATTCGTTTCCCAAAAGGCTAAAGGTTTTAGATAATGCTACACAATGTAACTTTAATTTCTGTAATAATTATGCTGCCCCTTAAAGAGTATATGAATATTGAATAATGTATGATTAAACATTAATTGTTGCAATAATATTTATACAGCCGTCCCCTGCTCTTATCTGTTCCCATTGTAATATATTTTCTGCAGGGGCTAGTATTTTCATTTTCTGTCTTCAAAGTCTTGAGATTGTTTTAGTGTTAATTGTGGGATGTGAGTTATAATTTTCCTTTCAAAATCTTCTTTCTTCATTTTCTCTTCAACCAAGCATAAAATGAATGAAAAATAAAATTATTTTCCTCTCAAAATTTCCTTGTTTTCTCTCCATCTAAATACAGTGTAAGATAATGCAACGCACTACAAATCCATCAGTGCACTGATGGTACAACATACTTCGATAACATAAAATAGAAATATAAATTTATAATTAGTTCCAATACAACTTCCAAGGATTCAAACACAATCAACATGAGGTGTTAGGATTAGTTTAAGAGGCACAACCAACTTTCAGCAAGAATATAAAAAATCACAGGCATAATGGAATTTCTCCTAGAAGCATGAAAGCATTACCAATGAGAATTTGTATCAATCACGCAGTGAAATTAAAGTAATTGTATGAGACAATTTTTTGGTAAATAATTATCTGGTGGTTTAACTTGTACCACGCAAGTACAACTTGACATAATATATCATCCAATTAAGCAAATTTCATTATGAAAAATTATAACCAATCATGCAATTGAGCCTTTCGTATTGATCAAGTGAATGGTGGGTCAAGAAATCTAGGTTGCTAAAAAGTCACTTGAAACCTCAGAATGTAGTATTTGAGGACAACCCCTAATTCAGAAATTTGATTTGATTTATTAAGTTACTTGATTTGGTTTTGACTTTTAGAAAATTTGATCTATTCAGTTCAATTCAATTTTCAGTATAAAAAATGCACCTCTTATTCTAATGCCTCAACCTTTGCCGCTAGTCTGTCAAGCTTCCTTATTCAGTTCTTAATTGCTAAGGAATATGCCAAACTTTCACCCTCCATTATAATTTGAACAGTTCAAAGCTCCAAAAAACTAACAGATAATAAAATCCTACCACAAAAGGCAACAAAAGCAAATCCTACAGCAGATATTCAATAAGCAAAGAACTTTTGACTTCAATCCAAAATTACAACCTGCAATTTTCTAGAAAGACACCTCAAATCTAAAGGTCTAAATTAATACATAAAGAAGCAATAGAACCCAAATCTCCCTTAATAACCATTGTCCCAAAAGAACAAATCTCTCAGTAAATCGATGGTCAATGAACTCGAAATAGAAGAAGCAAGCATAAATCTAGCAATTCAAAGAAAAACCCCTAACCATAATGTGATAATAGTGGTCCACATAGAGTATAAGAGAAAATAAAAGAGTAAACGCAGAAAGAAGGAATAACAAAAAAACAAATAAACAAAAGACAGAGAGAGAGAGAGAGAGGGAAATAGAAAATTACAGGAGCTTGACTTGAAAATAGAGGTAAAAACACTAAGAAGAATCCGTAGAGTAAAGTCTCTGGTTGACTCTCCAGGAAGAAAGCGAGACAAAAGAAACCTTAAGCATCAGAGATGACCAGTTACCGTGAAAGACCCAAAAGCAAAGAAATAAAATGACCATCAAATTAAATAGCAAACCTTAAGAGCAAATTCCTAACGATTCTCCTTTATCACGTCTTCAAGAGCCTCTCAAATAGCCTTAGGCCAAACTTATTACAGTTCTCGGAGTTGGGTATTTGGGAATTCTGCGATTGAATTCCAATCCTGTGACCGAATTGATCCCACTCGAGTTTCAATCCACTGAATTGAGGAGATTTGTTCTAGAGAGCAAGGAAAGCTATTTGGGTATTTGGGAGAACAGGCACGGGCAGCTGAGTGATATTTTTTTTTTCTTAAAAAAATAAATAGCAATTAGAAACAGACTAAAATCGATTTCTAATTTAAGAATAATTTTGAAACAAAAAATAATCGGTTTCGAAATATAAATAGAAGAATTAGAAATTGATAAAAATCAGTTTCTAATTTGATTAAGTTTGAAACTGAAAATAATCAGTTTCTAAATATAATTAAATAACACTTTAATTTTTAAAATTGAAAATAATCAATTTCTAAAAATAACAAAAAGAATTAGAAACCGATATGAATCGGTTCCTAATTTGACTTTAAATTTAATTGATAAAATTGGTGATAGATTTAGTTTGAAACCAAAACAAATTGGTTTCTAAATATTACCAATGGAAATAGAAACTGATAAACATCGGTTTCTAAGTTGACTTTAAATTTATTAAATAAAATACACAATTAGTTAAATTTTGAAACCGAAAACTATCGGTTTCTAAATTTCAAAAAGGAAATTAGACACCGATAGGAATCGGTTTCTATTTTGACATTAAAATTCATAAACAAAATAGAAATAATATTAATTTTGAAACCGACACAAATCAATTTCTAAATAGGCCTAATGGAAATAGAAACTGACACAAATCGGTTTCTAAGTTAATTTTAAAATTTATTAAATAAAATATACAATAGATAAATTTTGAAACTGAAAGTTATATGTTTCTAAAATAAATTAGAAACCGAAAATAATTGGTTTTTATTTTGACTTTAAAATTTAATAAATAGAATATAAATTATATTAATTTTGAAACAGATAGAAATCGGTTTCTAAATATAAATAGAAAATACATTCATTTTGAAGCCGAATTTAATCGGTTTCTAAATTAAATTCAGTGAATTAGAAAATGACGTTATTTGGTTTCTAATATGACCTAATACAATGGAACTAATTTTGAGCCTGCAAATTAGAAACAGAACACATGTCAGTTTTAGAATTCGGTTTCTAATCGGTTTCTAAACTGATGCTAAATTTGCAGCCAAATTGTTTCTCGCAATTTTGAAACTGATTTTTTTCCATTTCAATTTTTGATTTCAAATCCATTTCTAATCGGTTTCTGATAAATTTAACTAGTTCTACTCAATCTCTATTTCAAAAGCAGTTTCAAATTACAAACTGACATAAATTCATTTCTAAAGTTAGTTTCTGTTCTGATATTTTCTTGTAGTGACACATGCATAGGTCTAGAATTAAAATTTAACAATACAAAATACAAAAATAACAGTTAGTAGACCTACGATGTAGGAAGCAAGTTAAACATAAGAATAAGCTCTCCTGTATCCTAGAAAAATGGGTGAACAGGAGTGAGCGTTCGACTCATAGAATAAAATATTGATTTTACATATAATTTCTATGACTACCTAAGTCTAGTGCATCCCTAAGAATGAATACAACACTTTCATACAATTCAAACAGGTCAAGTAATAATCACACCAAAAGCAATCTGGAGTACTTACACACCTTGTGTGACATCCATACTCACACACACACACACACACACACACACACACACACATATATATATATGGGAGCTGATTCCCTATACAGCTCTCTTAGTTCTAACCTCTGCCAGCGAGGTTAACTCAAAGCCAGACTTTCTCTTAATATTCAAATGCGGGGGCCAGTGAGATCAATTCAAAGCCGTGCCTACCCCGACTTATCCATAAAAAGGATAGAGTCCCAGTGAATCAAGCTTCAGCCGCGTCTACCCATCCTACCCGCATCCATATACACACCACGTATACATCCACTCACACACACAGCTCCAGATCACTATAAAATAACAATCACAGCAATATCATCAAGAACAGATTCAATATAAAACGTGCCTAATATTTACTACATACATATATGTATAAGTGATGCATGAAAATATTTTGAATATAATAATATTAAAATTATAATTAAAATCAATATCTACTCACTGAGAGAATGACCTGACTATAGCTAGTCCAACTAGATAGAAGAAGGTTGGCCGGCATCGTTCACCTATACATATACATTGACCTCTATCAATTAACTGACAGAATTAACTAATTAATTTAATCTATAAAAGCAAGAATAAATCCTAAGGTATTGTTGAAATTTTGACAGAGTTTTCCTTATAACTAGACCTAATCCCTTGTATGAAAATTCAACAAAACGCAATACACAGAGCCTCAGGCCCACAATAGCAACAATATTATACGACCTCTCTTGGACCCGCCAAACCAGACAATACTCAAGTGACTATATAAAATAATTATTTAAAAATTCAGGGTGTTACAATTAAACTCAAAATGCCTTGAGTTTACAAGAGTTGGCTTTTATATAGGCTGATTGCAAGCAATGTGAAGGAAAGATAGCAAGGTTACTAAATAGGAAGTTTGAGTAGTCTTCTAAGCAAAGAATATGTTGAATATTTGAAAAAAAAAAATTCAGAAATCTGCCCATATAGTGATGCATGAATTTGAGGAGATTTGATGACTTTTCAACCTTATTTCCTTCCTTATTTGCAAGATATTATAATCTTCTTCTGATTTCTTTGACTTGGTCAATTCTAAACAACAAATGGGAGCCTTTTACACACATATAAGCTTGTTTTCTTCTTTCTCAGCCTATTATCTTTATTTTAACTTAAGCCTAAGCATTTTAACATGCACCCCATGGACTTGCCAAGTCCAGCTCGACTTCTTTAATTCTGAATACAAACAAGCAAACTGATAAGCTTGCTTTTGGACCTGGTCAACGAGCTCTTGTATGTCATGTCACTATGTGGCACATCATATTAAGGTTTATCTTATTTTTGTTATTCAATTTTAATTTACATTAACGATATCACTCAATTTCATTTTATTTCAAAGAAAAAAAAATCTCTTTAACCTACAATATCAAGTTTTGAGGTAAAAATAAGAGAATTTATTGTCTTATCCATCAATTTCAAGATGAAAATCCCCATTTTATCCTCTCTCCCTTCTCTTTCTTTCTCTCTCTCAAATTCTTAATTTCTTTTGTCAAATTAATTAATAATTATTTATTAATAAAATTATTTTAATAAAACTTTTATTAATGAAATTGTTTATTGTGTTTACTAGATAATTTGCTTATGTTCGGGTTGAATTGAAAAAAGAAATAAATTTAATTGATTTGATTTGATTTTTGCAAAAAAAAAAAGGAAAAATCAAATGAAAAATATAAGGACAAATTGGGCTGGTTGACTTCAAAAGTAACATGTAGAAGCTAGGATGTTTGAGTAAATGACATATATAATTATAGAAACAATTTACCTTGTTATTATTATTTTTCTGAAGTCAAGGTCAACTAATCAAGCTCACTGTTGAAAGACCTTGAATTTCTAGGCTGATCTCGCCTATGTTGGGGTAAATTTATTATGAATTTAAAATTTAAAATATATGATATTATTTAGATATTAAATACATAAATATCGTACACTTATATCCTTTATGATAAATTTGTTCTAAGAAATAATTTTTTCATTTTAATATTTTCTATTTTCTTTTTCTTAGAATTTTTCGAGGACGACATTGAGTTAACATTCTAGATCTAATGAAAAATTAAATTATATAAAAATGGGCATTCCAAAAAAAAAAAGATTAAAAACGGATAAAAGTTCCATAAACGTGGATTAATTGATTTTTGGATGAAAAAATGCAATCCAGAAATTTGCAATAATGATTTTATTTTTAGTTAATTTTTATCTTAACATACGTTGATTTACTAGTTATATAAATTTATAAATTAAAATTTTTATATAATTTAATTTTTTTATATATAATATAATATTATCATAATATATTATTTTTAATAATCAATTAAAATTAATTACTCATTTGTACGGTTGTATTTTTATTTTTAATTAAAGTTGATTTAAAAATTATATGAAAATAAAATTAATAAATTATATTACTTTAATCAATTAGAATATTATAAATAAAATACCATAAATATGGTATCGGAATATTAATATTTTTATTTTACAAATTAAATTTATTATTTACTAAAAATTATTCTCAAAATAGTTTCAATTTTTAAAAATTTTTCAAATAAAGTTATTGTAGTTCATTTAGTAGAGATTGTAAGGTAAAAAAAAAATGTTTTCTATTGCTTGATTTTAACTTAATACAATAAGAATTTTAGAATTAATAATTTTTTATAAATTTGTTTTAATTTAGTATTTGTATAATAATAAAAGTAATGAAGGGTGCTTTTGAAAATTCTAATATTCCCTCCCTCCCAATTTTTATTTTTTTTAACCTTTTGGAATTATAGCCAATTCTTTAATTTTTGAAAATTTTAACTTGATTTTAAATATTTATTATTTTTAGTTAGCAGTTAAAATTAAAATAAATTAATGGTCAAAATTATAATATATCAATTGATTGGAAAAGAAGCAAATAGTCAAAATTACATCCCGTTAGCTGATTTAAATCAATTTTTACTAGGTTAAATAAACTTTTAAAATCATGCTAAAATTGTCAAAAAAAAAGCTATAATTATAAAAACTTGGGAAAATTTTTTTTATATTAAGCCATTAAATTAATAACACATTATTGTTTACTGTTAATAAAATTATTTATGAGCTAGGATTTTTATTTATATAAGTATTTTTTGAAATAAGATTTATAATAAGATTAAGATTTTAATATGTTAATTATTATTTATTGTAAAATAAAAATTTATAAAAATAATTTATCAGTTCATAAATTCTCTCATTCTTATTTTTATATTTATTAATTAATTATCAAAAAAGAATATAAAACTATAAGTAATAAAAGTTAGGTTAATGATTGAATAAATTTTTATAATTTATTTACCTATATATATAATTCTACATAAAGTAAATTAAAAAAATTGAAATATTTAAAACAAAAAAGTATTTGTAGTAAATATCGATGAACACACATATGTAAGTGAATGCATGAGTGTGCTAGAAAACATAAATAAAATAAAAATTAAAAAAAAAAAATAAAATCCAACTCATAGATTGGTCAACCTGATTGCAGTTGGAAATTATAAAAACAATCAAATGCAACTCTCAACTTGGTCGACCTGATTGCAGTTGATCTAGCCAAAAAGAAAAAAAAAATGGCCAGTTCCAATCACCTACACAAACACACATACATTTATCAATTGACTAATTGAAAGTACTTAAATACAATTGAAGCAAGAGTAATAAATCCTATGGTTTGCTGAATTTTTTATTATTAGACTTACCCCCTACAAAGCAAAAGAAACATAAGCAACAATAGTGTAGACCCTTATTTTGTGATGAGTATGTGCATTGAGGCCGTGGGAAACCCAATGATGAAAAATTATATGACTGTAAGATGTAATTGGAGGCATGGAGCTGAATTATTAATTCCGTGGCATGATCTTGAAAAAAATAAAAATAATAATAAAATTTTGGGGAAATTAATTTAATTAAATTTAAATAAAATTTTATTTTGTTTAAATTTAATATGGGTAGTTCTTAAATGGATCTAATTAAGTTTAATTGGGCTCTATGGGCCTAAGAAAGTCTAGTTAGGAATTTTAAATGGGACCCATTTAATTATTTTCTAAAAATTAAAATAACAAAATATCTCTCCCCTCCTTGACCCCACTCTCTTCCTCACTCCCTATTGGTGCATTCCATTTTTTCCTGTCTTCCTATTGGTTGAAACACCTCACCCATATCCCAGTCTTATTCGAATTCTGCAATCGCAGTTGTTTAAGTCATCTAAACTTTATCACCCTAAGACTCCAAATCCTACCACACCTCTTCCTCATTCCCTATTGGTGCCTTCCATTTTTTTTCTGTTTTCCTATTGGTTGAAACACCTCACCCATATCCTAGTCTTATTCGAATTCTGCAATTGTAGTTGTTTAAGTCATCTAAACTTTATCATCCTAAGACTCCAAACCCTATCACACCTCTCTCCCAAAACCCTATAAATACCCTACTAGAGAAGAGAAGAAGGGGATGATGGGAGGAAAGAGGAAGAGAAAATTCAGAGCTATAAGAAATTTAGAGATATTCAAGACTCTTTGAGTTCTTCCTTATTTTTTCTTTTCTTTAAGAAGATTTTCATACAAGATTTCTGGAAGGTCAGTTTTTATTGTTTTCTTTTTAAGATCTATGCCACACAATATTTTAATTCTATGCTCTTTGTCTTCAATTTATTTTATATGTTCATATAGATCATGTAATCATGTTTAATTTGAGGGGATACACAACTCTGCACATGTTTAGTTTCTGTCTCTCATATTTTTATTATTTTTCTTTATTTTCTGAACCTGTAAAAAATTTGTAAAAATTATATTCATATTCTACACGAAATTCCATTAATTTTAGGCTCAAGAATCACTAAAAAAGCTTTAATATTTTGTAAGTTATGGCTGTTTGAAGTTAGGGTTCCTGTAAAATCTGATTTGCAGGATATCCAACTTGTGGAGCCCATATCTCCCTTGTTCCTTAATATTTTTGTGCAAATCTAGTGTCTAAACTTAACTTCAGAATCTTATGAATCTTTTCCAATTGGTTTTGCATTCATATCTTTTGTGGTTAATGAGTTATGAATTTTACAAAAAAGTAGTACGATTCTGTTACTTAAAAGAGTTACGATTTATGTAGATCATTCGGCTAGGGTTTTGTTTGATTTATAAATTTTATGTTATTGTATGATATGTAAGCTGTCTTCTGTAATTTTTTTATGATTTTTAGGCATGTTTAACTATTTTTAAAAAATCGAATTTCTTGCTACTGTTAATCTGCCAGAATTTGAAAATTGTATATTTGTGCATGTTCTTGTATTTTCTTAGGTTTTAATTGATATTTGATCTATTTTCTGTATTCTTTTAATTCAAGAAGTGTTATAAAGTGTTTGGATCATATTAGAAGACTTAGACCATTAGGTAGTTGTAACTAATTAGGAATCTTAACCCTTTAGGAGACTAGAGTTAGAATCCCATGTAAATTGTTATTAATATTTTCTTTATTTCTTTTATTTTCTTTAGTTTCTTTATTTTTTTTTTATTTTTTTTATTACAAACAAAATTGGTAAGTAGCCCTAAGGTAAGTACCAAAGAGGGCATTTGCGTGGAGCTTATATGGAGCTAAACGGGAGTAAGCCAGGGATATCATTGCCATACTAGAAGAGAAGACCCTTTTTTAAGGGTAGCTTGCCCCAATGGCAACTGCATTTACCAACAGGTAAGTAGCTCTAAATTTCTCGAATAACCATTGACATGAAATTGTAGTAATAATAGAACATTTATTTGGTAAATTAAAATTAACTTTGTTTTTAATTTAACTGACTTTTGCATGTAATTAATTTAAATAAATACTTTGTAAATTAAAATTAATCTTGTTTGTAAATTAAACTAACATTGGCATGTAAATAAATTTAATTTAATACTTGGTAATTGTAAAATAAATTTGCATGTTAGAAATCTTTATTAGGTTGTGATTGTTTGGGCCTTATGTGATATTAGAATAACTTACACATGTACATAATTAACTTAGTTCAATTATCCTTAGGGTAACTTTGTGAAAATTAATTAATTAGGTTAAATAAAAATGTAGGGTTATTTGAAATTGAATTTGTTTGTAAATTAAATTCTCAATAATAAATTAATTTTAGTCATCTGGTAAATATCATTTAAATAATTAGCAACCCCATAGATAGGAATTACTTGTGCATGAAAATTGTGTGTAAACAACAACCCTTTTGTGAATTACTTGCGTGTGTAGGATTAGAATTGCATTTCTAGGATAAGGTTTAATAAAGGAATAATAAACAAGACTTCTAGAAACATTAGTAGAGGACTGGCACTCGAATTAACGAGGTTAGACCAGGCGTAAGGGGTGCCTAACACCTTCCCCTTACGTACCCACTATCCCGAACCTAGACATTGGGCTATGGTAATGACGGTTGTGGAAACTCTGCAAGAAGTAAGTTGCCATCCATGACCCTCGAAAGAAACACTGAATATGTCCCGGTTATTACCCGGGTGGCGACTCCTGTCTATCTATGCCTTCGTGGCATAAATCCTTAGTACCGTGGTAGTGTTATGGGAAGACGGTACTTACCAATGGTTTGATTCTATTAGGATTATGTGAAGTGCATGTCTAGGAAATGCTGTCTAAGGAGGTGGTACTTAAGTGAGACCATTGTGACTCCACCATCTTTCCTGGGCATTACCTGGTGCATTTTATATAATTCTAATGGATGATATTTCGCCTCACGCCTCCCTCGCCCCACCTCTCACAGTTTGGCGACTCCACTGGGGACTAAATGGATAGTTACTCCAACATGTTTCTATTAGTCTAATATTATTCCTTTGTTAAACTTCTTGCATTGCACTACACTATCACACAGATCACCCTTACCCTTTTAGCCCCGTTAGTACTAGCCAAGGAGACCATGGTTCTACTCGAGCTATGATGAATTGGTGAATGCTAGCACCCCATGCCTGTACCTTTGAGTATATAAAAGAGCCACAGCTCCGGCCGTTGTGCATAATGGACAAGCTCTCGCATGGGTGACCCTTTTCCTACCCAATAAAGCCCATGAGCCATAGATTTCAACCCTAGGTACCAGTAGATTTTGTTGTCTTTGGATTCATATCCTTACTGTTCAAACCATAAGTTCTAGTGGTAGTTGAGATGAACCTAGGCCTATGCATAAACCCAATGTGTGTATAGGCCCAAGTCCATTTCAAAACCCATGTTAAGCAAGAGGATGCTTACTTATGGTTAAATTTTAAGGATATAAATCCTTTGTTTGTGAGGGAAGGATCGTCCTGGACCACCCCCTGTTGGTGTGTCTAGTGTACCATAGCCTAGGATAGAATTTTTTCTTACCCTGCACGTGAGAGTTGAAGGTATAAGGGGGCGAAGATTCAGTTCTGGAGATTTTTTTTTTTTCGTTTTGATTCAGTCTTTAGTTCGATTTTAGTTCAGTTTATATGGTTTGGTTTTGGTTCAGTTTTGGTTTGGTTTTGCAAAAGTAAAGGCAAAAAAAAAAAAAAGAAAAAAAAAATAGTCCATTCATGCATTGCATTCATGTACATAGCATACTTAGGTTAACCCTTAAATCCTATTTTTTTTTGAGCAAACATAGCCTCAAAATACACCAAAGAGACTTCCAATCAGGTCACTTGGGTTAGGGAAGGGAAGAGACTAGTAAGGATTTCACCTGCACTACTTAGGATGGAAGAAATTATGGCCATGCTTGATGAAATATTGAATGCCAAGATGTTTGAGCTAGAAGAGACAATTGTGGTCAACTTTAGAAAGAGGCCCCAAGGTAGGCTAATTAAGTGGCATTAAAGTTATTGAGGTTCAAATTGTGTCTCACACCCCAAGGAGATTTTTCCAATTCAGCCAACCCTTATCCGAAGTTTTGGAGCATCTCAAAACTCAAGACCTCCTATAGCTCTTAGCACCCAGACCACTACCAAATCCACTCCCACCTAGCTATGATATCAACCAATGTTACGGGTCCTACCAAGCCCACAGTCATGACACCGACTGATGCTTTCAACTTAAGCATGATATCTAAGGCCTAATTGATGCCAAAAGGATGATTGACCCAGAAAATCAACCCAAAAGCCCCATGCCTAGCCAAAATTTCCACCTACACCAGGTCTCTACATAATCTCCATCACCCCAAAAAACCCTAACAGAATTATTAACTTTATCCAACCCATCCAAAAGCCCAATGAACTTATCCAATCCATCCAAAAGCCCAGTGAACCTATCCAACCCATCCAAAAGCCCAATGAACCTCAATCTATAATGGTTGTTGACATTTGTGATAATTCTAGCTATGATGAGGGTCCTTTAGATGTTTGGACCAATTTTGATGAGGAGGTAGTTGCATTACAACTAAATAGTTCAATTCCACTAGTGTTTGATTTTCTAGTTGTTGGGATCTATAAAAACTAGATGGATCTAAAAGTGGCTACTATGAAGAAAGTGATGAAGTTTTTTCTTAGCACAGGCCTAAGAGAAAGTATAGATGGTCTGGTGACTTTTCTTGAGATGAAGGGGCAGATCACAAGTCATGGTTTGGGCTATGAGCCAATAGAAGAGAAAGAAGAGCCAAAGCCTCCTAAGTTCTTGAAAGAGGGGGCAATTACTTGAACATATGATTAGGGGTTACTACGTGTGAAAGTACTAAAGTAGAAAATCAAGACCATTGATCTAAGGACAGCATGGAAAGCGAAGCACCTAAAGTTACACTCCTAAGTTTGAGTTTGTCTTTTGCAATGCTCATAGTAGTGATACAGATGTTTCCATTTTTGATGTACTTGATGCTGATTTTAAGGCGAAGATCAACAACATGACCAGTCCTTCTGCTTACTTGTTTGATGTTTATTCTAATGGGCATATGCATGGCATTCATAATCATTTAGAATCAGTTTCTATTAATGCATCAAAATCGATCTCTATTAATTTGGGTACACCAAATAATCCTAAAGACATTAAGTTAGCTGAAGATTTAACCCAAGAAGAAAGAGATAAATTTATAGCCTTGTTAACAAAGTACCAAGAAGCACATGCCTCGAGCTTAAAATTAGATGGCTGATTCCCAAGCCAAGCTAATGTCCCCATAGGAAAAGAATGATCAAAAGTTGACTTGGCTAGTTATCCTAATGAGGAGTAAAATTTCATGCTATGAAGAATTAATAGTGGCACCTGTGGACCTAGAGGGAGAAGGAAAATGATATGAAGACATAAGGAGGTCTCTGGAAGTGAGAGAATACTCGCAATAAGCCTACAAAAGAGATAGAGCAATAATTCATAAATTAGCTGCTCAACTTACTTTAGCTGGGGGGCAATTCTACAAACTCTTATGTGTGATAGAAAAATAGGCTGAGCAAATAATGAAAGAAGTACATGCAGGAATGTGTGGTCCCCATATGAATGGAAAGGTTCTAGTTGGAAAAAAAAATGTTCAAAACATATAAGGATAGGCCTGAAAAACTCCCTTATGTTCTTTAAGGTTATCGTAGTACTGCAAGGACATCCACGGGGGCAACTCCATTCTCTTTAGTGTATGGGACTAAAGCAATGCTATCCATTAAGCAAGAGGTCAAATCCTTAAGAGTGATGCTAGAAGCTAAGATCCTAGAAAATGAGTGGGCCTATAAGAGATATGAAGAACTAGCTTTGATTGATGAAAAGAGGATGCGAGCCTTGTATCATATGCAGGCTTATCAAAGGAAGATAACTAGAGCCTTTAATAAGAAGGTGAAGCCAAGAAAGATCAAAGAGGGAGATATGGTTGTGAAACAAACTCGGCCCATCCCTTTTGATCCAAGAGGAAAGTTTAAGCCAAACTGGGATGGTCCACACATAGTCAAAAAGATCTTGCTACTGTAAGAATATCAGACCTGGATGGGAATGAATTTCAAGAACCAGTCAATTTAGACAGGCTTAAATGGTACTTTGTGTGAGACAGGCCCGCTAAGCTGAAAACCTGCAAAAGGCGGTCTAGGCAAAAGTAAGGGTCAAAGAAAAAAAAAAGAAAGAAAAAAAAAAGAAAAAGAAAAAAGAAAAGAAAAGAAAAGAAAAGAAAAAATGCTAGATTGAAAACCTGCAAAAGGCAGTCTAGGCAAAAGGAGAGATGAGAGAAGATCTGGATGGAAAACCTGAAAAGGCCATTCGGCAGGTTATAAAGCTTATTTCTAACTTTGGAAGGTTAGAAATTTAGCAAAACTAAATGTAAGAGGGAGTAATGGTGTACCTGAATAAATAAAGAAGTTTTTATTGCATTAACCAGGAATAGGTTTTATTGAATTATGATTGTGAATGTTTTGTGTCTTGAGGATATATCAAAAGATTAAGTAATTGAATGCATTGTTTTGATTTAACCTATTGTCTTGTGAGCATGATAGAATAGGTACTTGATATAAATATCCCGTGATTGTCTAATTTCAAAAAAGAGAAAAGAACAAGAAAAAGAAAAGAAAAAGAGAGCTTGCTAAGTGGAAAACTGAAAGGGCCGCTTAGGCAAAAGTTAGAAACAAGCTCATTGAGATGAAAACCCAAAAGGGCATTTGTGCAAAACTTAGGCACGGAGAATGAAGTTCATGGAAGAGAAATGAGTCAAGGCAGAAATCATGGGGGGAGAGAAGAAAAAGAAAAATCAGAGAGAAATTATATTGTGACCTTAAGGAAGTCTTTTTTGGTGAATAATTTTTTTCAAAAAAATTTTTGAGGTTATAAGAAAGTTTTTGCAAAAAGAGGTCCCCCAGAGGACTAAGTTTTTTTTAGAATCTCTAGCAAAATCAGCATGCCCATGATAGGAAGTAGCATACAGGAAGCATAAAAATCAGAGAGAATTTTGAGACCCAGTCATCCTAATTTTTTTTCAAATCATGAATTAGATATTTTTTGGTAAGTCCTTAGACGTTGTTTAGGGCGCATGACATAGTTGTGTAAGGCATAGAAGAACATGCATCAACATTTCACCTGTGGGTGTGTAAGGCGTAGAAGAACATGCATCACCACAGTTTCAAGTGTCGAACTACGAGGGGGTCTGACTCTTCCTCAGGATAGCGAGGGGGATACGTAGGTAGTTTAGGATCGCGGTCCTAAATACGAACCCACAACATTTCATAACAAATGTTTTTTGGTAAGTCCTTAGACGTTGTTTAGGGCACATGGCATAGTTGTGTAAGGCGTAGAAGAACACGCATCAACATGTCACCTATAGGTGTGTAAGGCGTAGAAGAACATGCATCACCACAGTTTCAAGTGTCGAACTACGAGTGGGTCTGATTCTTCCTCAGGATAGCGAGGGTGATACGTAGGTAGTTTAGGACTGCGGTCCTAAATACGAATCCACAACATTTCAAAACAAAGAGTTTCCATTATCATGAGACCGTAGCTAGTCTCATGATGCAGAGTGTATTGACAGAGCAAGATGCATTCGATTTTCACATTACAAAGTTATCACTGTTATGAGACCGTAGCTAGTCTCATAACACAGAGTGTATCGACAGAGCAAGATGCACTCAATTTTCACATGACACAATTATTACTATTATGAGACCGTAGCTAGTCTCATAACATAGAGTATGTCGACCGAGCAAGATATACTTGATCCTCATAGCCAATGTTTCATAGTTATTAGAAATTTGAGTTTCACTTTGACGAAACTTGAGCAATGCTTTCGCATTGATTTCAACTTTCGCCAAAGTGGGGCAAATCTGTAGACCCTTATTTTGTGATGAGTATGTGCATTGAGGCCGTGGGAAACCCGATGATGAAAAATTATATGACTGTAAGATGTAATTGGAGGCATGGAGCTGAATTATTAATTCTGTGGCATGATCTTGAAAAAAATAAAAATAATAATAAAATTTTGGGGAAATTAATTTAATTAAATTTAAATAAAATTTTATTTTGTTTAAATTTAATATGGGTAGTTCTTAAATGGATCTAATTAAGTTTAATTGGGCTCTATGGGCCTAAGAAAGTCTAGTTAGGAATTTTAAATGGGACCCATTTAATTATTTTCTAAAAATTAAAATAACAAAATATCTCTCTCCTCCTTGACCCCACTCTCTTCCTCACTCCCTATTGGTGCCTTCCATTTTTTCCTGTCTTCCTATTGGTTGAAACACCTCACCCATATCCCAGTCTTATTCGAATTCTGCAATCGCAGTTGTTTAAGTCATCTAAACTTTATCACCCTAAGACTCCAAATCCTACCACACCTCTTCCTCATTCCCTATTGGTGCCTTCCATTTTTTTTTTCTGTTTTCCTATTGGTTGAAACACCTCACCCATATCCCAGTCTTATTCGAATTCTGCAATTGTAGTTGTTTAAGTCATCTAAACTTTATCATCCTAAGACTCCAAACCCTATCACACCTCTCTCCCAAAACCCTATAAATACCCTACTAGAGAAGAGAAGAAGGGGATGATGGGAGGAAAGAGGAAGAGAAAATTCAGAGCTATAGGAAATTTAGAGATATTCAAGACTCTTTGAGTTCTTCCTTATTTTTTCTTTTCTTTAAGAAGATTTTCATACAAGATTTCTGGAAGGTCAGTTTTTTATTGTTTTCTTTTCAAGATCTATGCCACACAATATTTTAATTCTATGCTCTTTGTCTTCAATTTATTTTATATGTTCATATAGATCATGTAATCATGTTTAATTTGAGGGGATACACAACTCTGCACATGTTTAGTTTCTGTCTCTCATACTTTTATTATTTTTCTTTATTTTCTGAATCTGTAAAAAATTTGTAAAAATTATATTCATATTCTACACGAAATTCCATTAATTTTAGGCTCAAGAATCACTAAAAAAGCTTTAATATTTTGTAAGTTATGGCTGTTTGAAGTTAGGGTTCCTGTAAAATCTGATTTGCAGGATATCCGACTTGT
Organism: Hevea brasiliensis; assembly: GCF_030052815.1. Taxonomy (NCBI): domain Eukaryota; kingdom Viridiplantae; phylum Streptophyta; class Magnoliopsida; order Malpighiales; family Euphorbiaceae; genus Hevea; species Hevea brasiliensis. The sequence goes on along the minus strand of NC_079504.1, from coordinate 39,712,830 downwards.
GGAGCCCATATCTCCCTTGTTCCTTAATATTTTTGTGCAAATCTAGTGTCTAAAATTAACTTCAGAATCTTATGAATCTTTTCCAATTGGTTTTGCATTCATATCTTTTGTGGTTAATGAGTTATGAATTTTACAAAAAAGTAGTACGATTCTGTTACTTAAAAGAGTTACGATTTATGTAGATCATTCGGCTAGGGTTTTGTTTGATTTATAAATTTTATGTTATTGTATGATATGTAAGCTGTCTTCTGTAATTTTTTTATGATTTTTAGGCATGTTTAACTATTTTTAAAAAATCGAATTTCTTGCTACTGTTAATCTGCCAGAATTTGAAAATTGTATATTTGTGCATGTTCTTGTATTTTCTTAGGTTTTAATTGATATTTGATCTATTTTCTGTATTCTTTTAATTCAAGAAGTGTTATAAAGTGTTTGGATCATGTTAGAAGACTTAGACCATTAGGTAGTTGTAACTAATTAGGAATCTTAACCCTTTAGGAGACTAGAGTTAGAATCCCATGTAAATTGTTATTAATATTTTCTTTATTTCTTTTATTTTCTTTAGTTTCTTTATTTTTTTTTTATTTTTTTTTATTACAAACAAAATTGGTAAGTAGCCCTAAGGTAAGTACCAAAGAGGGCATTTGCGTGGAGCTTATATGGAGCTAAGCAGCGTGTGCATGCGATGTGCACCTTTTTGTTCGCCCTTTCTCTGATGTGCATGCGGTATTTATAGGAGCAGGTGCTTCTTATGAAGGGTCAGGATCTCATCAGGGGAGATGGAGGGTTTAGATTCAAAAGGACATAATCCGATGTCTAAGAATTAAAAAGAATCAAAATGGAGGATTGGGATTTCATTCAGAATATCTGTCCTTTTCTACTCTTAATCCAACGGCTCAGGGTCTTGCCTTACAAGATGGACCAAGGGCTGGGAATGAAAAGCGCCGAACCTGTCGTCTGCTTTTGATCCAAGGGCTCCTGGTCCGTCCTTAAATATAATCAACGGTGGAGATTGAGATGTACAGGACTATCATAACTGTTTTGGCGTCTGTAAAGTAGGCGGGTTTTTTTTGTAGATGAGGCGTGCGGTGAAGATTTGATCCGCCTGCAAAGCTTTAACTAAATCGGCACTGATTATCAGAAGTCATTTTATCCTCTTTGTGCTTTCCGATCTCTACTCCTTCTGATCTCTCTATCATGACCCGCTTCTTTTCCCATCTTTCATATCGGGTCCCTCGTCGCTTCCCGATCTCTCACCTTCTAGAATTTTCCCCTTTATTCAACCTGCCTTAGTCAAAGCAATTAATTCTTCGATTACCGATGCATCCGCTTTGGTTTCTGTAGGCAATAAATGCTCAGGCCCTATATATATATATATGCATCCGCGGGGAAACTCCTCCACACTTCATTTCTCCTCCTTTCATTTTCCATTTCTCCTATTTTAGTTTCTCCGGCAACAATTTCAGCCATGGTGACTGCCTTTGATCTTTTTCTAACTATTTTCTTTGCCCCTTGACTGAAAATTTATGATCCCGGTGATTGGAGAATCATGAGAACCACATCTGATGACAGTGAGGGAACCGGACTAATTTACCTATCAAGATTGAAAATGTCAATCGTGCCGATTTTGAATCGGTCTACCGATATAATCGGTGAACCGATCTCGGGCAAGAGGACTGCTAATTTCAATCTTAATGTCGGTGACCGCCTCTTAAAGTTCATTTGGCTCCTCACCACATCAGGCGTCCCGACTGCAGCTCGATTCTGGTCGATGACATCGACGATGACTCCATTCACCATCATGAGAGTCATAGTCACCCCATCTGAGCTGCACATTTATCCAATACTTGTGGCGGGCTTTCTGATCAAACACATCTTTTGATTCAGCCACAAGACTAGGCTTTGACATAGGCCCCTACTAGGTAAAATGTAGCGCCGATCTTTAGAGATCGCCCAAATGATGTAATCTGACCTTTAAAGGTTCTCTTAATGATGTAATCCGATCTCTTGAGATTGCCCAAATGATGTAATCTGACCTTTTGGAAATGAAATGAAATTTTATTTGAAGGTTATTATTTAATTATAGCATTGGTTATTTTTCCGATCTCTGATGTGCCTACCCGATTTGTTTCCTAACTAGATCGTCCTTAACCGACCTGTGACTCTGAACATTTTCCCTGATTCGACGACCTTAGCTAACCGATCTTATTTTTTTTTATTTATGGAGTTTCTGGAACCTTCCCGCTACGTGTCAATAAAGCGGGCGGATTCTGCTAACTGATGCGTTGCTTGGGACTCTGTGAGCATTGAATGCTCGAACGTGTATAAATAGGGGGAGGGTCCATTAGTTGCCCCCTTATGTCATTTTCAGCACTCTGTTTGCAACTTCAACTTTCTCTCTTTTCTTCAAGTTTTTCCGACACTGATCACACTTCGGTAAGGACTTTAATTCTTCTCTTACTTAAACTTCTTTTATTTCTTTGAAAATGAGCAGTGCCGAGGGTCAGAGAGCGGCAAGTCCCCCTTCCGTCCATATCTCGTGGACGTCGAACGATGTTGAGGTGGTTGAGCCAAGTGGGCGACCTGAGCCTCATACGACTTCTGCTTCAGTTCACGGTCGACCAGCCCAATCAAAACAGACATCTTCCTCTGGTAGAGAAAATCTTCCTGTGGATGAGTTGCCATCAGTCCTTCAGGAAACCGATCTGCAACTCATTAGTCAAGAGTATAATCTTCGGACCGACTCCTATGAGCTCAACAAATGCCATGGCAATCTCCGAGCCGATCACTTTTTTGACGAAAATGATGCGATTATGGTGTATAAAGAGCAATTAAAAGTCGGGCTTCGTTTCCCCTGGATGACTTCTTCAAGGACGTTCTGAAGTTTCATCACGTATGTGCAGCCTAAGTGCATCCGAACTCATAGCGAATCTTGGTGGCTTTCAGAGGCTTGTGCCGGGCCAAGAAACTCGATCCCACAGCGAAGGTTTTTGCCGAATTGCATAGGCTTACTCGTCGAAAGGACGATAAGTACTGGTTCTTCCTAGCAAAATCGCACTGTGGGCTTTTTACCGATCTTCCCTCTTTGCTGAAGAATTGGAAAATTCGCTTCTTCTTATTGAGTAGCAAGATTCCGAACAGTTTTGAAGGTTTCCCCTGTAGCTGGCAATATCTAGTCCCGTCGGTGAAGAAGATCACCCTGAGTAGGGATGAGGGTGCCATGGTAATGGAACTAAAGGATCAGGCGACCACCCAGAAGTTCTCTTGCTTAGACATGGTGATGGCCGAACTGAAATATTGGATGATGCGGCTGATCACTGACGAAGAATACGAGCTTCAGCTCTCTGACCTCGGCCCTGGTACCTTCCCTATCTCTGATCTCTGAACCTTAGCGAACTCACTTACTTTTCTTTGTGCAGGTATGGCGGGCGGTGAGGCTTCCAAGGAGAGCCGCAAGCGAAAGAGGTAGATCTCCAGAAAGGTACGAGAAATGAAGATCGCCGCGGCATCACAGACGCCGAGGCGAGATTCAGGAGAAGTGCCGAGAGACTCGTTCCGCCCTTCGGGACAATCGGTCCCAGCAATAGAGGTAGCTCCTTCCCCTCCTCAACAAGAAGAGCCTCCACCTCCACCTGTTCCTTCGAGTGCAGAAGGGGGACCTTCCCAACCTACTGTGAGGACCCTTTCCCGTGGTGCCCAGGTCCTCATTCACTCTCTGGAGAAGAACCTATCTGTTCGGGAGAATCCGGGCTTGGCCAAAGTTCTGGGCACTACCATATGCCTCCAGGAGGATTGGAATAGGCTGACCCCGGGTAGCATCGATGATCTCCTAGCCCGTACAATGAGTCTGAGCGTAGAGAGCTTGGTAAATCAACATATAATCAGGGAAAAGGCTCATCTTCTGACTAAGGAAATTATAAAAGCGGTCCAGGACGCAGCTTCTGCCCAAGCCAAATTTTCATCCGCCCAGGATTATATTGCCGAACTCGAAGGTCGGATGAAGTCTTACAAGGATAAGTTAGCTGAACAGGCTCATGAACTTAGAGAAGCTCGGGCGCTCTGAACTGCTGACGTCACACACCTCACCGAAGAACTTAAAGCGAAAGAAGAAAAGGCTGTGACGAGGGAAGCTGGTGCTTATGTGAACGCCCACAGCGACCTTTTGGTTGAGCTTAGGAGTCGTTATCCTGAGGAAGACTTCTCGTGGATGGTGGACCTGGCTCCTCAAGTCAAAGAAGAGAGTGAAGAGGAAACCGAGAGAGAGAGGGAGATTGAGCAAAATGTTAATGTATCTGGAGAACAGGCTGGGGGTGACCCTCCAGCCGAATGACTTGTAACTTTTGTTTTAACATGAAATGAAATTTCTTTCATTCAATTTCTTGATGAGATTAGAAAGTATCTGGATTGTATGAGTGCTTAAATTGTTTGAACATATTAGAACATCAAACTTAAAAGCGATTATTAATCTAAGTATAAGAGGTCGAAAAACATCGAAAACATGAGATCGGCCTAAGCCGAGAACAAACACTGGGTAGAACTTTATTAAAATTGGAAAGGCTGGATTCAAATTAGATCAGAATCACCATTGAACCGAACTGAGATTTTAACCTTATTTTAAGTAAATGTCTAAGATATACAAGTGAGGAACCCGATCTTAGTGTTAGCTAAATGACTTTCAACTATATCTTGTAAAGAAAAGGTCGAAAATGAGACCGAATGGCATGGAGACCTAGTATTGGTTTGATTCCCTTTAACGAGAGATCGGAAATGGGATTGGATGGCATGGAGACTTGATATTGGTTTGAGAGATCGGAACTAAGATTGAATGACATGGAGACTTAACATTGGTTTGACCTCCTTTGATGATAGATCGGAAATGCAATCGGCTAGATGGGGGATCGGTTTATTTCCTGATCGAGTCATTTGTAACCAAAGAATGTAGGGTGGGGATCGATTTCAAAGTCCATTGACTTTGGGGATCGGCCAAAATATGGTGTCGACAATGTAGACACTATATTTCGGCCAACCTTCGAAGTTTTAACTTGAGTAATTGCAATTCGATTGATCTCTCTTGTTAACGCTATAGCCGATCTCTACTTCACGTTATTTTTCCCGATCTCATTAACAAGTCGAGTATTTTCTGATCTTTTGGATCAATCCGGATTAATCCTCGGACCTTTCGATCTGATTTAGTATTTTAGTTTTCCAATCTCTCTATGTTCAAAATTCCAAATCAGGGGTAATAAGTGATTTATCCGATCTCTAAGTAGATTCAAGAACTCAATAAATCTCAAGTCATTTTTTTTAGGGCTTTCCGATCTATCCGATCTCTTTTAGCAGTTAAGTTTGGTGGTCGATCTTAAGTTCTGTGTTCAATGAATTAGGAATTGAATCAACGCTCATCCATACTCAGTTTGATATTTTCTCGATCTCATTAGAAATGATCATAAAAACACAATTCATTGAAATTCATTATTAAGCGAAACTATACAAGTCAATCGGTAGGAGGGTCTTCCCCACCTTGCTCTTCAGTTATATTCTCCTCTCTCTCCTCACCCTCATGCTCCTCCTCGTCATCATCTTCGACCGTTGGGGCGAGCTTCTCCATCCAAGTGAAGTCCTCTTTAGGATAACGCTTCCTCAGTTCGGCCAAAAGGTCACTATGGGCATTCACATAAGCCCCAGCCTCTTTCATAATGCTTTCCTCCTCCTTTGCCTTAAGTTCCTTGGAGAATCGAACAAGATCAGCAGCTCGTCTGGACCGAATGTCTTCAAGTTCCCGCTCCAGTTCTGTTATCCTTGCATTGTGAGATCCCACCAGACCTTCTAGTTCAATTATCCGATCATTGGCAGTTGAGAGCTGGGCCTTTGCAGTCGCTGCATCCTAGACTGCCTTGAGGATCTTCTTCCTTAAGACATGGGCTTTTTCTTTGATCACATGCTGGTTCGCGATAGCCTCTAAGCCCAAACTCATCGTTTGAGTTAGAAGATCGTCGATACTATCCTGGCACCCAAGACTTTGGCTAGATCGGGATTGTCATGAGATGAGCGAATCCTTTCCAATGATTGAATGAGGATCTGAGCACCTCAAGAAAGCATCCTAATGGCGGGTCCGAAAGATCCTCTCCTATACTTGGGACTGGAGGTGGTGGAGGTTCGGTCTGTCGAGGTAGAGAGGTAACGACCTCTACCTCCGAGGTCGGTTGCTCTTGAGGTTGGAGCAGAGAGCTTGGTACTTCTACCAAGTCCCGTCTTAGCATCCGAGTAGCAGCAGCAGTAGCCTCTTTCATAGCCTGTACTTTCTGGGAGACCTCCCTCTTTCGATTGCGGCTTTCTTTGGTAGCCTCACTACCCACCATACCTGCACAAAGAATAAGTCAGTTAGTTCACTAAGATTGAGAGACTAGGGATCTGGGTTATACCGATCATGGGACCAAGGTCAGAGAGTTACAACTCGTAATCCTCATGGGTGATCAACCGCATCATCCACCATTTTAGTTCAACCATGACTGCATCCAAATATGAATATTTGTAAATGGTCACCTGATTCTTTAATTCCACTACCACGGCGTCTTCATCTTTATTCAGGGTGATCTTCTTTGGTACCCCAGGGACCAAATAATTCCAGCTACGTGGGATTTCCTCAAAGCCAGTTTGATCCTTGCTTCTAAGTATGAAAAACTGATCTTTGCAGTTCTTCAGCGAAGAAGGGAGATCGGTGGAGAGCCCGCAGTTTGGCTTGGCCTGAAAAAACCAAAATTCATCATCTTTTTATCGAGCAAGCCTATGTAGTTCAGCAAAAAACCTTGGCCGTGGGCTCGAGCCTCTTAGCTCGGCAGAGACCTCTGAAGGCTATTAGAGTCCGCCAAGAGTTCGGATGCACCTGGGCTATACAAACATTGTGAAATTTTAGAACAGCTTTGTAAAATCCATTTAGAGGAAAACAGAGCCCTTCTTTTAACTGTTCCTTGTACACCATGATAAGATCGGCTTCATTAAAGAAATGATCAGCTCGGAGATCGCCATGGCATCTAATGAGTTTAAAAGAATCGATCGGGAGATTGTATTCTTGACTAAGAGACTGGAGATCGGCCTCTTTGAGGATTGACGGCAGTTTATCAATGGGTAAGTTATCCTTTCTCGAAGACAATGATCATTTTGGTCTAGTAGCTTGACTGGTAACCAGAATAATAGCTATGGCAGATTGCCCACTTGGCCCAACCATATCGCCTTCTTCCGATGTCCATGAAATCTGGTCGGAAGGAGGGCTAGCAACTCTCTGACCTTTGATACCACTCATTTTCGGTAAATAAAAATGAAACTGATTGGAAGAAGATTAAAGCTCTTACCGGAGTACAAGTTGGCGCTGGAAAACTTGGGAGAACAAGAGAGAGAGTTGAATGTCGATGAGAGAAATTTGAAAATGGCATAAGTCGGCAAATGACTAACCCTCCCCATTTATACTTGCTTGGGCATTAATGGCTCACGGAACCGCAAGTGACGCATCGGTTAGCAAGATCTGACTGTTCCAGTACCCCAAGAAAATTCCAGAAACATAATAAAGAGATCAGACAAGAAAGACCAGTTACCAAGGTTCATCAGATAGAACAGGGTTTCAAGCTAAAAGATTGGCAGAATGGGGATCTAGCCAGGGATCAGATCAGACACATTTATTAGAGATTGGAATAATAATCAATGCAATAATGAAAATAGAATAAGCAAATTCAATTTTAAATAATAGATTTCATTTCATTTTTGAAAGGTCAGATTACATCATTTGGGCGATCTCTTAAGATCAGTACTACATTCTATCTAATTTGGACTACTCTCGAGCCCAAAATGTTGGCCTATGTCAAAGCCTAGTCTTGTGGCTGAATCAAAAGACGTGTTTGATTAGAAAGCTAGCAATAAATACTGGATAGATGTATAGCTCAGATGGAGTGACTATAACTCTCATGATATTGAGCGGTGTCATCGACCAGAACAGAACTGCAGTCAGGACCCCTGACATGGTTAGGAGCCAAGTGAACTTCAAGAGGCGATCACTGAAATCAAGATTGAAATTAGCAGTCCCTTTGCCCGGGATCGGTTCGCAGAGCATACCGATAAACCAATTGGAGATCGGTATGGTTGTTAGTTTCGACCCTGATCGAAAAATTAGTCCAGTTCTCTCATCTACATCAAATGGCGTTCCTGTGATTCTCTAATCACCGGGATCATATATTTTCAGGCGACGTGCAAAGAAGATAATCGAAAAAAGATTAAAGCAATTGTCATGAAAAGAAATTTCACCGGAAAAGTTAAGAACTGGAAAACGGTACATTAGAAATTCACCAGGGAAGGAAAGAGTGTAGGTGTGAAAATGATGGGCTTCTCTCCCACGTATATATAGGGCCTTCGACATTTAATGCTTGCGGAACACAAGGCGGTTCATCGACAATCGAAATTTTATTGCTTTGACCGATACAGAGAAGAAATGAGAAGGAGATCGGAGAACAGGAAGAGATTGAGAAGCAAGAAAGGACTAGATCCAAAAAGAAGATGGAGATCGGAATAATAATCCTAAGATTGGTCAGTCACAATGAAGAGATCGAAAAAAGGAGGGAAGACCTATAGAGATCGAAGAACTCAGGGAGTTAAATCGCTTCTAATCATGACCTTTAATTCATAAAAATTAGCTCCCCCCACTGTCAGATCTGAGTCAGTTAAACCATTGTAGGCATAATCTAATCCTCACCACACATCTCATTTGTAAGGAAGCACTCCTAGCCGTCAGATTCCAAATGGTTAAAGCAGCCCAGTACATCTCGATTTACACCATTGATTATAATTATAAGGATGGATTTGAGGCCTTCGGATCAAAAGTAAATGACAGATTCAACGTTTTTTGTTCCCAGCCCTTGGATCCATTTTGTAAGGCAAGACCCTTGATCGTTGGATTAAGGGGTGAAAGGACAGAAATTCTGAACAGAATCCCAACCCTCAATTTTGATTCTCTTTAATTCCAAGTCATCGGATTATGTCCTTTTGAATTTACGCCTTTTGTCTCCTCCCACTGAGATCCTGACCCTCTATTTTGAGCACCCATTCCCTATAAATACCTGCATGCAATACTATAGAAAAGAGAGGAAGGTGGTGATTATCATGGATGAAATCCTGAATTTCAATATAGCCTCATTGTCTTTCATTCAAAGCTCTTAAAATCTTCGGGAACTTTAGAAACTACTTTTCTAAAGTATCTCATTGGAAGAGCTATAAACCCGTTGATTCACATTTTCAATACTTGCACACTCCCTCGCAAACTCAACCTCACTCCATCACTAAGATTTCGATTCTCATCACCTTGGGTTGACTCAAGTCTCTTTGCTGCCTCAGTCTTAAGCTCATAAGGTCCGCGGATACCGGTGTTGGCTCATCCGTCATCTCAACTTTCTACAGGTAAGTGTCTAACCTGCCACTAGTTGAATATCCTTGGTTCGTTTTCATAAGTGTTTTTTTAGGGTATCTAGTCACACTGAGTTTCAGGATAGATTGACTTATCTTGTAACTATTATCTTTGGTTTTTTTTCTTATATTATCATTTGCAAATTTCATTTTTATCATCACCTCATTTTTATTTCCCTCGAAAATAAATGTTCGGGTCATCGATGTTTTGTAAATACCTCAAAGAGTACAGGCAGAAATACTGATACAGAAGTTTTTAGTCCAAATAAATGAAAATAATAGGAAAAATGAGTGTAGCTCGATTAGTCATAAAAAGGTTAGAATAGGTTGAAGAGGTCGAAATGAGATTAGATCAAACAAATAAGTTATGAGATCGGGCCCTGGAATGAGCCCAGACGACAAGACAATAGATCGAGAATCAAGATAAGTTTGGACCTCGGGCAAGCGATAAAAAAAAAAAACGAAACGGAGTCGGGTCATTAGGCATGAAGTCTGAGGCCTGAGAGTTTGGATAAAGCAATCACGCGGAAGATCAATAAGGAGTTCGGCTCAACGCCCGCCATCCATTTATGAGATCCCATAGACCAGGAGAAGCCCTTTCTCAGGGGCTTCCTGTGTCTTTGATAATTTTTCCAATATTAAAGGGATCAGAAGAGAGTCCTTACCTGAATCCCTAGTTTAAAATTCTAATAAAATACCGTTCTTATAAATACGGGAGATCGGGAGAGAGTCCTTTCCTGAATTCTCCTAATTAAAATCCTAATACGGGAGATCGGGAGAGAATCCGTTCCCGAATTCTCTTAAATTTTAACAAAATATATTAAGAGGTCAGGAGAGAGTTCTTACCTGGATTCTCTTAGCCTAAATTCTAATAAAATATATTAAGAGATCGGGAGAGAGTTCTTACCCGGATTCTCTTAGCCTAAATTCTAATAAAATATATTAAGAGATCGGGAGAGAGTTCTTACCCGAGTTCTCAGCTTAAATTTTAACAAAATATATTAAGATCGGGAAAGAGTCCTTTCCTGAATTCTCTTAGTTAAAATACTAATGGAATATTTTAGATCGGGAGAGAGTCCTTTCCCTTCTAACCCCAATGCTTTAATTAAAACTCATAATATGTTCTAAATGACGGGTCTGCGGGAGAGTCCTTCCAAAGTATCCCGAATATTATGTTGAGGCCCAATGGAGAGTCCTCCTCAAGGCACTCATATTTATAAGGTAAAATTCCTCCTAAAAATATCACAACTTTAATATTCATATTAGCCCTCAAAATATCCTTTACGCAACACCTATTCACTAAAGGGTCATCTCATGTACTCGTGTTCTTGGGCAACCCATAATAGTGAAATATTAAACATTCCTTTTATCAATAAAAATGATTAACATCATAATTCTAACCCCAAATTATCAATTTCAATTTATAAAGAGCACATCATTAAATCTACTTGCGCTCGTTGAGGGACGAGGTGGGGTGCCTAACACCTTTCCCACCCGTATACGGACCCCGAACCTAGAATATCTGTTTTCGAAGTGGTTTTTATAAATTTTATTTTTACAAACGATTTTCTTTAATTTCTCTCAAAATTAAAGTGGTGATTCCTCACTTTTTCCACTTTAGTGAGAAGCGTCTGGCGATCGCAAAACCCTTGCGACAGCCGATATAATTTAGGTAGTACGTTAAGCATCTTCTTCATCCGATCTCCAATCAAGATGTGGGTGTTGTCAATTTGAGGCTTGCAGAATGTAGATGAAGATTACAGGACCCGATCATCCATTCCAGCCACCAGTTGGCTGAGAATGCCTTTAATGCTTTGAAAAACTCATTTTCTCTCTCCTTGCTAATGTCGGAAACGACCACTAAATTTGGCATGGTTAGTCCCATTTGAAAGTTCTCTTCACCAGGTATCCATAGTCACTGGAATAACTCCGATCAGACATTGGTATCACCACATATGACTCTCCAAAATTTTAGACCAAAATTTCCCTCCCCTTTCTCTCTCTTCTTGTAACCACCACCTATTCCCACCACTAGAGGGTCGCGGCTCACTTGGAAGGGGAGTAAGCTGGCGAGCCATTGGTTGAGCCCCTTGTTAGAGGGGAAAAAGAAAGAGTGGGGAAGCAAGAAAAGGAAAACAATTTTTTCTCTGGTCTGTTACAACTTTGAATTATTTTTTTTAAATAAGAATGAATTTGGACACTCATTTGTACATATTCATTCCTGGAAAGTCCTTTTTCTTCTAATCAAATAATAATAATATAAAAATAATACTAGCAAATACCTACTTTATAAAAAGAGAGTCACATTTAGTGACTTTCAAAAGTGGGCAACATAGAAGCCAAATTGACTTCCTTTTAACCAGGAAGACAAATAGAGCTCTATGCAAGGATTGCAAGGTCATTCCAGGAGAGGCTTTAACAAGTCAACATCGGTTGGTGGTCTTGGATGTCAAGTTTAGGAACAATTCAAGTAAGGTCAGAAGAAATAGTGTAGCTCGAACAAAGTGGTGGGAGTTCAAAGGAGTAAAGTAAGTGAAGTTCAAAAATGAGCTTCCCGAGTTCGAAGTATGGAAGCTGGATATGGAGGCCAATGATATGTGGATACAGATGGCATCAAAGATTAGAGAAGTAGCTAGAAAAGTACTTGGAGAGTCTAAAGGACATGGACCACCCTCAAAAGAGAGATGGTGGTGGAATAAGGAAGTACAAAAGGCAGTGAAGATAATAAGGGAATGGTATAAGAAATTACCTAAATGTGATAATAATGAGGTATATGAACAGTACAAGATAGCAAAGAAAGAGGCAAAAAAGGCAGTTAGTCAAGCAAGAGCATAGGCCGTTGAAAAGTTATATGAGAAACTTGGAACTAAAGAAGGGGAGAAAGATATTTATAGATTAGCAAGGAGGAGAGAAAGGAAATGTCAAGATCTCAATCAAGTTAGGTGCATTAAAGATAAAGAAGGAAAAGTGTTGATGAAAGATGAGGACATTAAAGAAAGATGGAGAAATTATTTTAATGATCTCTTTAATAATAGTCAAAATGGTAATAGCGTGAATATAGATTATAGAACAATAGAAAAGAATGTGAATTATAGTAGAAGGATTAGATCTTTAGAAGTAAAGGAAGCACTTAAGCGAATGAAAGCGGGTAAAGCCTGTGGACCCGATGAAATACCAATTGAAGTGTGGAAGTATTTGGGAGATATGGGAGTGGCATGGTTAACTAAATTATTTAATAAGATTCTAAACTCAAAGAAAATGCCTGATGAATGGAGGAAGAGTATTTTAGTACCTATTTTTAAAAATAAGGGAGATATACAGAGTTGCTCAAACTATAGGGGAATTAAACTCATGAGCCATACTATGAAGTTGTGGGAGAGAGTTGTGGAGCATCGACTACGTCATGATATTTCTATCTCTCTCAATCAATTTGGTTTCATGCCCGGTCGTTCAATTATGGAAGTGATCTTTCTCATTAGAAGCTTGATGGAGAAATATAGAGATGTGAAGAAAGATCTACACATGGTTTTTATTGATTTGGAGAAGGCTTATGATAGTGTTCCAAGAGAGGTCTTATGGAATGTGTTAGAACAAAAGAGGGTATCTATTAGGTACATACAAGTATTAAAAGATATGTATCAAGGAGCAACTACTATTGTGCGCACAGTGGGAGGGGACACAAGAGATTTTTCGATCTCAATTGGATTACACCAAGGATCAGCCATAAGCCCTTACCTTTTTACATTAGTTTTAGATGAACTGACGAAACATATACAAAAGAGTATTCCTTGGTACATGATGTTTGCGGATGATATTGTTCTAATAGATGAGACACGAGAAGGAGTCAATAGAAAGCTAGAACTTTGGAGAAGTACTCTAGAGTCAAAGGGTTTCAAGTTAAGTAGAACAAAGACAGAATACATGCATTGCAAGTTCAGTGAAGGCCAAACTGGTGATAGGGAAGGAGTTAGTTTGAATGGAGTGGTACTGTCTCAAAGTAATCACTTTAAATATCTAGGCTCAGTACTTCAAGTAGATGGGGGATGTGAGGAGGATGTTAGTAATAGGATTATAGCCGGATGGTTGAAGTGGAGACGTGCCATGGGAGTTTTATGTGATCGTAAGATTCCCAATAAATTGAAAGGAAAATTTTACCGTACAGCCATACGACCTGCTATGTTACATGGCAGTGAGTGTTGGGCATTGAAAGAGTCGTATGCATCTAAGATAAGAGTTGCAGAGATGAGAATGTTAAGGTGGATGAGTGGCCATACTAGACTAGATAAAGTCCGTAATGAGAGTATTAGAGAAAAGGTAGGAGTGGTGCCAATTGAAGATAAGTTGAGAGAAGGTAGATTGAGGTGGTTTGGTCATGTGAAGCGTAGACATACGGAGGCTCCAGTTAGACAAGTAGAGCACATTAGGTTAGAGGATAGAAAGAAAAAAAGGGGTAGACTTAAATTGACTTGGAGGAGAGTAGTACAATATGACCTAGAAGCATTACACATTTCTGAGGATTTAACCCAAAATCGTTCAGAGTGGAGAAAGCGAATCCATATAACCGACCCCAAATTTTTGGGATAAAGGTTTTGTTGAGTTGAGTTGAGTATCCTATTTCAAGAAAACACTATAATTAGCATAATTTATAGAAAAAATTATAGTAAAACTATACTATATTCTTTTCTTAATAATTAATTTAAATACAATTTAAATAATAAAAACATTGTAATAACATAATTTAATTAACTTTAAATTAATTCTATTGAATAAGTTTGATAATTAGATCCACTAATATTTAAAATAATCAAAACTCAATTTAGTATAATATATATATAATTTCTTTAATAGGATAAAGACTTAGTTGAATTGAGTTGAGTTGAGTTGCCCTTATGTAAAATATTAAATTAACAAAATCAATAAAATGAAAACATAAAAGCATAATAAAATAATAATTTAATTGAAATATTTATTAAAAAAAATTCAGGAAGTTACTAGCTAGGTTGTTTCCTCTCTTGTTTCCGGAAGTTCTAGCACCTCTTGGTGCTGAGTGGGCTTTATTTTTATTAATTGTCATAGAGTTTTAGTGGCTTGGTATTGTTATTCTTTTGATGTCTCGTGCTTGGTCGGTACTCTTTTCTAGGTTTTTTTTTTCCACTTAACATACAATTACTTAGGTCGGGATTATTGGATTTGCCTATTGGCCTAGCTTAGTTAGTGGTGCCCATGCAAAGTTTTTCCTGATTTTATCCAATAAAATTGCTTGCTTATAAAAAATAATGAAAAAAGAAAAGTTGTTCTCACTAGTCCTAAATTAACTGTAGTTTGCCTTCTTTATATTGAAGTATGATTACAAGCAGTACCTTTAGAATGTTTCAGTAAGACCTATTCTTCTCTCTTGTATTATTGTAAAACTAAGTGCTATTCACACTTTAGGTTGCTAGAAGGAAAGAGAAAACACCATAAGATTTGCAAAACGAAGCGAGAAATGCTCTAACTTGGTTGGAACCACTTCATTAAACATTAAGGATAAGTACAGGTTCATGATTACCTCTTCAAGCATCAAAGGAGAGGGTGAAGCATATTGTGCTTGGGAAGATTAAATGGAGGTTTCCTAAAGTACCTCTTACATAACATTGATGATACGTGCTTATGATTCCAAGATTTTTAATGTAGGTGATGCTTTGTTGTTTCTGCAACTATTTAATGTGAACTATGTCCTTTCTCTCAGCAGAATCATTTAAGAAACTTAAGGAAAAAAAGAGATTAGATTCCTCACTTTCTTTCGCACTTGTGAATGCAATATTAAATAATAAATAGTACGTCAAGTGCGTCATTATGCAATTTTTTTTATAAGTAAAATTATCATTAATGAAAATAAGTCAAAAGACATGCATCAGGGTGATCCAAATAATCAAAGCCAAGCAGCAACCTTGCTGCAGAAGACCAAGAACCAAGTACATAACCAAGGACCAGAAAGAGAACCTATAATGTAACAAAACCCATACGCAATTGAATAACCAAGGTAACAAACAAGGCTATAATGAAAGCATCAAACACAGCCTAAAGCAGCAAGCAAAAAGCACTACAAGGCTTCAAAATAATAGCAGCAGCATGGTTACATACAACCACAACCAAAACATAGAAATTGAGACACATCCAAGTGAAGAATTCCTCAAGAATGGTAGAGATCCATGAAAACTAGCATTGCTAAGAATGCACCATGAAGGCGACTGCACTTCCTAATGGAAGCTTTAAGATCTAACACACTCGAATAGATCAATACGACTTGCCGACTATGAATGACGCCAAGAAAATTTCTTTCCATTGATAGGAAAATCAATAAAACCCAACTTGTTAACCAAACTTCTCAAATTCTCTATTCTAATGATAGATACACGCCCACTCTACCTCTCTTTTTAATCCAATATCTAATTAAAATCATGAAATGGTAGGATAGAAACATCCACATCTTTCAACATATTCACTACTCTTCCCATAATAATTCTTGTTCACTGATTTCACAGGATCGAAAATGAACCCCATATATGCAACAAAATTCCTTCAATAAAAACCATTTGTAAATGCTCTATTAAAATTGACATGAAGAGATTCCTTATTCTACATCAGTAGAATACCTCCAGAGTTACCCTTAGCATCAACCATCCAAAGCCGCCTCATTCCCCCAATTCTACAAATCATCGTAAAAGATATCCCAACACATTTTGTTTTCCAAAACTGCCATAATATCAACTTTGAACTTCCTCAATAGCTTCCACAAAGACACTTTTTTAGAAGAAGATCCCACATCTCAAACATTCTACAATATAAGAGACACCGTCTTACAACCAACATGGTTGCCTCTGTTTGCAATCCAAATACAAAACCTAATGCCTCTACTTGTTGAGGAAATTGTCCTTGAAGAAATCTTATTAGCTATATAGTTCAACAAAGTGTCATCATTATTATCAAACAAAACTCCCAAATTTCTTCCCAGGTCTACTGTTGCTGTAGCCTCAAAATGGGGTGAAACTCTTTAGTTACCATAGAACAAATCATATTATTCATTCTCTTTATTTGGCTATCAGTGGCTAAAAATGGGTTTTCCACTTTATTATTAGGCTCCTTAACTTCCTTTAACCTCCTTCCAAAGCCTAACTCGGGATACAAGGCCCAAATATCAACAATTGGCCTGGCCTTGTTCCTCATCATAAGTCAGGCTGCTTTTAATTGGGATAAAGGCACATTACTGTCCAAACTAAAATTCTCCTAAGAGATTTATGTAATGGAATTAGTACTTAAATCCTCCAGGTCCACGTTATCATAAGTCCTTTTGTCTAAATTAGCATCAGCGATCCTAGAAGAAAAGAAATTCAAATTCGCCTCTCCTCGCTCAAATTCCATCCAAGTTGATGAATGGCGGCTGACTTTTTTCCTACTCTTTGTTAAACATTTCAAGCTCAAGGAAAGGCTGGAGGGTGCTTGTCATTGGTCCTATTTCATAAGACTTTGCAAGGTTGGAACCATTAGCGGAATTAAAAATAACCAAGACAAAGCATTGGTCCTCTGACAGATTGGCATCTCAACCACATTCCCCAACACTTCCTTTTGCACACAAAGTGTACTGTTTGCATGCTGCATGGCATTTTTCACATGACTGCTAGCTTCATGTTGAGAAAATCCTCTTGAGAATCGTGCATTACCTACTGCATGTGGAGAACAACCAAAATCAAAAGTTACATCTACTACAACTAAAACCTCCTTAGAATTAATACTATGCTTTGTGTGCAACAAATCACCACCATCATCATCACCTTCTTCACCATCACCACCTTCGTCACCATCGTTACCTTTGTCATCACTAGAAGAGTCACTTGAACTAGGAGGATTTGAGACTTTAAGTATTGGTTCATACAATCCAAAAAATGGCTCTTCTATAACTTTAATGGAAAACTTTAAACATTCAATATCAATAAAAAACACTTTATTAATCTCCTCATAAGCATCTATTAATAAATATTGGACCTAGAGGTCTTAATCCATGTTTTGATGATAATAAGCAATTAGTGTGCTGCTAATTCACCTTAGAAGTGTTTGTGTTAAGATTGTAGGTCCTAAATTCAAAATTGTGAAATTGCTTCAAAATCAAGATTGAATGAGAGTAAAGAATTGAAGCAAAGCTCATGTGAGACTTTACAATGTAAATTTTCACTTTTTTTAAACCATGTGAATCTCAATTAAATAATTGTGTTGGCTCAAGTCTAGGTAATTCCAAAAATTTCTTAGCATCTTATTTTTATCTATTTCTTGACCAAGGGGGAGTTAAATGAAATTTTTATTTTTGAGAAATGTAAATTTAGTTTTTAAAAATGTTTTTGTTAGAAAATTTATTGAATTGGCTTTCCGATGGTTCAAATGGATCGAAAATTTGATTTCGAGGCTAAACGTTATGCATTTTTTTTAAACTTTTGTGTGTTTTGGTTTAGTCGGAACTTCGACAGCCAAAGTCATGTTTTGAATCTTTATTTTTTGGTGCTCCAACCTTCAGCAACTGAAGCAAGGGACTTCAGTAGCCAAACTTGGATTTCTGCAACTCTAAATAATAGGGTTTTAAGTGGTTAAATGACTATTTTCGCATTTAATGCACCACAAACGATCATTTTCTTGTCAAAACTATAAATAAGAACTATTTATGACTAGAGGGAAGCTACAACAATTTACCATTTTAGAATTTATTGAGTTCTAAAGCTTTTTTTTACTTTCTTTCTCTAAACCTTGAGCTATTACATTTAATTTCTTGAGAGCTTATTGATCAACTGTATTTGTTGTGTTCTGAGAGTGAGATTGAAGTTAGTGAGAGTATATATTGTATTTAGAGTGTGCTAGAGCACTAAGTTGCTCTTGTGAGAAAAGAGATTTGTAAAAGAGCAAGGGTTTGCTCTTGAGGTTATTATAAGGGGTTGATTCTTCGACCAAAGAAGAAATATAGTAGAGTTAGCTCTCAAGAAGGGTCTTGAGGAGAGGAAATAGACTTAGAATAGCCAAACCTCTATAAATCAATTGTGTCTTCATTCTTCTTCCTCCTTCCTTGTGTTTATTGTCTTATAATTGTGTTTAGCCTTCAAATTTTAATTAGTATCCAATTCACCCCTCCTCTTGGGTTGCTTAAGGTACAACAACTGGTATCTGAGTAAATCTCCATTTAACAAAGATTTAACTATCTTGGAGCAAAGATCAATGGCAACTCTCAATGCACAAGAAGGCTAATCGGTGGTAAGACCTTCTTTCTTCGATGATAATGATTTTCTCTATTAGAAGAATCGGATGTATTACTTTCTCAAATTAGAAAGAGTAGACTTATGGGATGTTGTTAAGAATGGACCATTCACCCCAACCAAAGTGGTAGAAGGTGTATATGTGGCAAAACCAAAGGGTGAATGGAGTGAGCAAGAGAAGAGCAAAGTAGCACTAAATGACAAAGCAATTCATATTTTGTTTTGTGCTCTTAACAAAGTGAGTATAACAAAGTGTATATGAAGTCTACTACTAAACAAATTTACGATGCTTTGGTTATTACTCATAAGGACACTAGTCAAGTGAAGGAGAATAAGATGGATTTTCTAATTTATCAATATGGGTTGTTCAAGATGAAATCAGATGAGACTATAAGTCAAATATATTATAGATTTATGGAGATTATTGGAGGAGTCAAATCCCTTGGGAAGACATTAACAAATAAAGAACTTGTAAAGAAGATTTTAAGGACTCTTCCTAAGGAATGGCTGCCACAAGTAACTTCACTTAAGCATTCCAAAGATTTGAGCGAGGTATAACTTGATGAACTTTTGTAAAATCTCATTAACTATGAGATGACACTCAAAAGAAAGTAAGTGGAAGAACCAAGTAAAGCCAAGAAGAACATTTCTTTTAAGGTTTCGTCTGAAAACTCAAGTGATAAAGATGAAGAGTTTGATGAGAAAGAGTTAGCTTTACTAACAAAAAGAATAAAGACGATGTTTTCCAAAATAAGAAGTTTCTCCCAAAACATGAAGTTCATTCCAAAAAGGAACTTCAAGAGGGATAAGGGTGAGAGTAGCAAAAGGAATCCTCTCATATGATTTGAATGCAATAAGTCGGGTCACATAAGAATAGATTGTCCCAAGTTGAAGAAGCCCTTCAAGAAGTTTAAGAAGAAGGCACTCAAAGCAACATGAGATGAATCAAGTGAATCTGAATATGAGGAGATAGGTGATGAAGTTGCTAACACGTGCTTCATGGTAATAGAGGAAAGCTCAAATGAGGTAACTTTAAGTGATGATATTATTGAATTTTCTTATGATGAACTTGTTAATGCTCTTAAAGTCATGAATAATGAATTAGAGTTGAGTCATAAGAAAAACAAACTTTTGAAAAATGAACTACTTAGTTTAAGGAAGGAAAATGAGACCTCATCTAAGGATGCTAAACCTTTAGACAATGATATGCAAAAATCCTTAAACAAGCTCTCATTAGAAAAATGAGAAGTTGAAAAATGGAATTCTTGAGTTAAAGACTTTTCGTTCAAAATTTGCTAAAGGGAAGGACAAACTTGATGTAATTTTAGACTCTTAAAGGTCTCTTAGCATCAAGTATGAACTTGGTTATAGCAAATTTGCTCATGCACCTCTTTCCAAGACCATATTTGTGAAAGTAACTAGTTTTAGTGAGCCTAGCCCCTAAAAGTTTAGCCCAAAGAGGCAAGAGCCAAAGACATCTAGTGGCAATGCACCTAGGAATACTCCACCTCATCAACATGTCCATAGATAAAATGTTAATAGGGCATTTACACCTAGGAGTTTTTCATCCAGGCCAAACTCCAATAGGGGACATACTGCTAGGCCTCATAACCATCATCACATTCACAGCACCTCATGCTCACATGCACATGATGGACACAAAAAGAATGGTCATATGAGACTATATGTTCACTCTTATGCATACAGACTAAGAACAAGAAGGTTCAATAGTCATTGTCACTATTGTGGAAAGTTTGGTCACACCAACTATAGGTGTACTATTAGGAAAGTCCATCTTGGATATGGTAGAATGTTTGACTTTGATAATGATGGAATTACTAATCCCCAAGTACCCAAGTACATTTGAGTACTTAAAGTGTTTTAAATTATTTTGTGTAGATGTCCTTAAAATCCTCAAAGCTTGAAAGTAAATGGTATTTGGATAGTGAATATTCAAGGCACATGACTAAAAATGCCAACCTCTTCATTTCTCCTGAGAAGAAGGATGGAGGTCGGCAAGTAACCTTTAGTGACAATGGCGAAGATAAAATTATGGGAATAGGTAAGATTAGTATGGAAAATTCTCCTATCTTTGATAAAGTTCGTTAGTTGATGATTTGAAGCATAATTTGCTTAGTGTGAGTCAATTATGTGATAAAGGTTATACAGTTATATTTGAACCAAAGTCATATTTTGTTTCTAGAATGTCCGATAATAAAATGTTGTTTATTGATGAAAGAGTTGAAAATATCTATGTTATAGATTTACATGCTATGTCTAACAAAGATATCAAGTGTTTTGTGTCTATTAGTGATGATTCTTGGACTTGACGTAGAAGGCTTGCACGTGCTAGCATGGAGCTTCTTTCACACTTGAACAAGGATGAACTTGTGGATGGGCTTCCAAAGATCAAGTTTCAGAAGGACAAGGTGTGTAATATATGCCAAATGATTAATCAAGTCAAGAGTTCATTTAAATCAATTCATAAGGTATTTACTTTTAGACCCCTTTAATTGTTGCATATGGATTTGTTTGGACTAATTAGAGTAGCTAGCTTAGGTGGCATACATTATGCATTTGTCATAGTTGATGACTACTCTAGGTATACATGGGTTGCATTCCTTGCTCATAAGGATGCATGTTTTCATATTTTTGAAAGATTTTCAAACTAGGTTAAAAATGAAAAAGGTTTTCAAATTTCTTCTATTAGGAGTGATCATGGTAAAGAATTTGAAAATAAAAGATTTGAAAAATATTGTGACTCACTAGGGATCACTTGTAATTTTTTAGCTCTTAGGACTCCCCAACAAAATGGTGTTGTTGAAAGAAAAAATAGAACTCTTTTAGATATGGGGAGGACTATGTTAAATGAATATAACTTACCTACTTATTTTTGGGCGAAAGCCATCAATACAACTTGTTATATTTCAAATAGAGTTTTGATTAGATCTATTTTAAAGAGAACTTCTTATGAATTATGGAATGGCAAGAAACCTAAAGTTGGTTATTTTAGAGTTTTTGGTTGTAAGCGCTTCATTCTAAATACTAAGGATGATTTGGATAAGTTTCGGTCCAAAACTGATGATGGCATCTTCTTGGGGTATTCTACATCTAGTAAAGCATATAAAGTATTTAATAAGAGAATCTTAGTCATTGAGGAGTCAATGCATATTGTATTTGATGAAGCTATTCCTTTTAGTTTAGTCCTAGAAAGGATGTTTCTTGTGATAATAATGTTGTAGGTAACCTTGATGAGTTGACCCTTAAAGATCCTTAATTTAGTGGAGATAAAGATCAACTCAAGGAAGATCCCTTGAAGGATTTAGGAGATGATGAGATTGAACTCCAAGAATAATAAGGTTAATTAGTTCCATATTAAGGAGTTCAACAAGTAACACCCCTATTTACATAGCCTGGTATATTTCACTGTCCCGGTGACTGATGTCAGTCCGGATAATTAAGGGGATTAAAACCACGTCTAAGACACCTAGATAACCCCTAAACGCAAATAATTAGTAATTACCAAATAGTTAAGTATAAATAAGAAAAACAGAACACAAGAAGTTAAATGAGCCGGGAGTCATAGCGATGGGTGACCTTCTCGGGAAGTGACTGCGAGGTCAGTCTTAAATCAAATTTCGAACAGAAAAATGTGACGCCATGTTCCTTAGGACCATTGCGAACACAGTGGAAAAGAGAAAATCACAGAAAAGAATTGTTAAGCAGGTCAAATAATTAGGTCAAGGATCCGGAGAAATATTGAATTACTTGCAAACCGGATCGAACCGGAGAGGGGTAATTTGGTCAATTCACCCCTAAAGCTGACTCCTGATCTAACTGTTCAATAAAAAAAAAAAAAAAAATTTCAGGATCAAGAATTAAATTTAAGAACTAGTGGAAAAATAAATGCAAAAGAAAAAAAAGGTAAGGAAAATGAAATTATTACATCATGTGATGACATCAATTATGATGTCAAAATTAATTTAATTTTTCCTACAAATTTGGACTAAGTCAAATAGCTAATTAAAGACATGAATGACATAAAAAAAAAAAAAAAAATCACTCTCATCTTCCTCACTAAACTAGCCGGCCACCCTCACTCTCTCACTCTCTCCATGGTTTTCACCATTAAAGCTTAATCTCAAGCTTTTGATCCCATCAATTAACCCTAGATTCCCAAAAATTTTCCATTAAACCTTATTATCCCAACTAGAAAAGAAGATTGAAGGAGAAAGAAAAGGAAGAAATTGAAGATTTGGAGAAATTGAAAATCAAAGTTTTAGGTTAGTAATCTAAACTTGGAAATTGTAGTTAAATGTTTATGTTCTAGTTTAATTAACTTAGAAATTGACTTAAAATCAAAACAAAACAATTGTTGGGGGAGTAATATGGAATTCGGCCAGCAGTAGGTGGGGTTGTGATTGAATGAATTGGTGGATTTGAATGGTTATTTGAGGTGAATTAGGTGTATAGATCATGAATGTGCACTTTGAATGTATTAGATTGAACTTTAGGTAATTAGGGTCTTGAGCATGTGAAAAATTGAAAAAAAAGTTGAGAATTAGTCAAATGATGTAGTTGACCTTACTTGAGTTGAGAAATGGTCAATTGTGACAATTTGTGGTGTGTATGAATTGTTGGAACCAAGTTTCAATTCGGATAAGTTAGGGTCAGTATGCAGGCAGCTTAATCTAGGTCCCTTTCAGGGACCAAAATTGAAAATTTACCAACCCAATTGGTGTGAGGCCAATTGGGAATGAAACTAGACACAAAGTGACACATTTTTCATTTAGGAATCATTCCCAGAAAGTGACCATAACTTAGTGAACAATTAGGCCAAATCCGGATTAGGGCACACTGCCCTATACAAAAATGACCAAATGAACAGTAGTTACGTAAATGACCACAACTTGGTCTAGGAAAGTCTAAATGACCTGAATTTTATACCGATAGAAAGCTGAGACATAACCCTACAACTTTAATGAAGAAAACAAATCCAAATTTTGACTATAACCTATCTGAAAAATCACCTATAGTCAACACACCAAAAATTGCCAATATTCAGAAAATGCCCAGAATTCTGGGTAACACCAAATCCGGCCAACCATGTTCAAATGGCCACATCTTGGGCTGAAGTGTTGAGGTGTGTGTCAGTAGAGGAAGAAATTGAATGGGTACCCATAGATTGAGCTAGCTAGCCTTGTGATTTCTCATAAGCCTCCGGCTATTGAGATGAATATTGTTCTGAATGGCATGATATAACTATGTGTTTTTATGAAATTCATTTTGAGATTTCCTAAATGAGATTGTTTGGACTAAAATTTATAAATCATGTTTTGTATCTGTTTTTCATGTTCAATACCATATTTGAATAAATGTGATTTGAATTATGCATAAAATGCTATTTTTAGTATGTTGTGCACCACTGAGTCACAAGACTAAATGATGAATGTTATTATCAAGTATGTATAAAGAGACTAGAGGAGCAAAGCAGAGTGAGTCGAGGATCTTGGAGCCACATCCCTGAAATTTTATCGGGTATATTTTATACCCTGATTGTAATATTTATTTTGGTGTATGTAAACGTATGTACATGTATAAACTGGTCATGAGCAGTTGTATAGAGTTTGTAATAATATTATTATGGATTTTCTAATATGCTCATCACCATCTTCAATCTCGGCAGCCTCCTCTCATAACCTCCATTCGAGCTTTTTTTTTTTTTTTTTCATTTCTCTCTTCCTAACCCAAATTTTACACCATAAAACTTCATTCAATCTTCACTAAAATTGGTCATCACCACTAGAGAAATACTTGGGCAACAATTAGAAGAAGAAAAAGTGAAGATTTGCAAGCTCAAGTTGGAGCTCTAAAGAGGTTACTGTCACTTTTGTTCCCTCTCTTCTTATATTACTTGTTAACACATCAAATTAAGTTAGAAATTATGAAATTAGAAGTGAATTAGGCATGTTAAAGCTTCCCCCCAAATTTCGACAGCCTTGAAATGAGTTAGGGTTAAGTGAATTTCTTGATCTAAAGTGTTATATTAGCTGCCCCTAGTATTAATTATGTGATTAGTATAATAATTAGGAGTAAGATGCATGAATTAAAGGCTTGGTCAATTAGGGTTAGGGTTTTGAAATTCAACTTTGGGGGTGGATGAAATTGACATAAACTAATGTTGTAATGTCAATTAGTGACCATTTGCCTATAATTAATGAGGAATAGAAGTGATTTGTGCCAATGGAATTGAGGTTAGATGTGCTGCCTTGGGTGACCTACAGGGCTGGATGTGAGTCCAGTAGGTTTGGACAGCTGTAACTTGAGTTGTATAGGTTCAATTGGTGCAAGGTCAATTCGATATGAAATTAGATACATAATGGCACAACTTTGATGAAGAGACCCTGCTAAGAAAACCACAATAGACTGACCTAAAAATTGACCAAATCCAGGTAACACACATTCTGCCTGGGCAAAATGATCAAATGAACAGTGTTCATTCATTTGGTTAAAACACAGTGTAGAAAGGTCCAATTGACCTGAAATTTATATCAATGAAAAGTTTAGACAATTTAGAACAAATTTAATGTAGAACATAAACTCTAATTCTGGACATAACCAAATGAAATTTTTAGCCAAATTTGAGCTACCAAATCTAGCATAATGGGATTTTGCCCAGAAATTCTGGGTAGATACTAATCCAGCCAGCCTTGTTCAAATTAGCATATCTTGAGCTAGGAAACTCCAAATGGAGTCATTCAAAAAGGAAATTAAAGAAGACACATAAAGGAACAACTTTCATGAAGAGAATTTTGTCAAATTCCTACTGTACAATGACCAATGAAACAGTAAACTTAGTGCTTGAAATATGAAAATTATAAATAACCAACACTAAGCTTTGCAATGATATTGGCAACCAATGCCAACAATTTTAGAATGAAAAATGTGGTATGTTGGGGATATTAGAATCAATATACCTATTGTCTATGAAAAAGTCAACATTTTAATTGACTAATAGAATGAATAGTAACAATTAAATTTCAATTTCAAAGAATTACAGAATAAAAAAATGTTAAATGCCCTAGTAGGCCTAGTGTGATTAGTTTGGATAGGTTGGCATGCCAATAGGGTTCTGTTAGCAGTACTGCATATGGCATCATGCCATTCTGTGATTCATGGCTTAAATGGCCATTATGTGATTTTATGGCTATTAGCCATTATGACACTATTGTGATACTTGGCCTTGTGCCTAATATTTATTACAGCTTATTAGCTGTTCTGTTGCACACCAGGAGATACATTGTGACCGATGGTGTGACGGCCCGAGGTACTTGGTACCTAGTGCTAGTTTACCTGTTATCCAGTCCAGTCAACTGGTATATGTTACTTGGGCAACCAAAAATAAATATTGATAAAATTGTAATCAATTATTGATATAAAAAGTACCAAATAAGTAATACTATAAATAATTACCCAAAAAAAATTGTCCGTATGAGAAATCAACATATACATTGCATATTTATTTCTTTGTAGTTCTTTTTATTTTATTATTAGCACCACTAAGTAGTATTGCTTAGCGCATTGCTTTTGCCACGCGTAGGTATTGGAGATACAGAGCGTGATCCCAGTAGACCCCAGTCTAGGTGAGAATCAGATTTGCAAGTGTCCTGTGTCGCCTCTCAGCTACAGTGCATTTGGTAGGACACTAGGCTACATTTGGTATTTTGTAATTTTTGCAAACTTTGTAATTAAACTTTTATTTTCTCATGTATATTTGAAACTTCTGTAATGTAATTTTATATTAATGTAATTATCTGTAAATTTGTGTTTATAAATAAAATTTGAGTATTTATTTATGATTTGAGTATGAGTATAATGTGAATTAAATGATTGAAAGTTTGTGAAATTGATGAGAATTTGTTGAGAAATGATGTTATATTTGGTGTCGACACCATATTTTGGCCGATCCTCGAAGTCAATGGACTTTGAAATTGATCCCCACCCAACATTCCCCAGTTACAAATGACTCAATCAGGAAATAAACTGATCCCTCATCTAGTCGATTGCATTTCCGATCTCTCGTCAAAGGAGGTCAAACCAAAATTGAGTCTCCATGCTATCCAATCTCATTTCTGATCTCTCGTCAAAGGGAATCAAACCAACACTAGGTCTCCATGGCATTCGGTCTCAGTTCCTATCTCTCAAACCAAAATTGAGTCTCCATGCTATCCAATCTCATTTCCGATCTCTCGTCAAAGGGAACCAAACCAACACTAGGTCTCCATGCCATTCAGTTTCATTTTCGACCTTTCCTTTACAAGATATAGTTGAAAGTCATTTAGCTAACAAGATCGGGTTCCCCACTTGTCTATCTTAAACATTACTTAAAATAAAGATAAAATCTCAGTTCAGTTCAATGGTGATTCTGATCTAATTTGAATCCAGCCTTTCCAATTTTAATGTCTTAAAAGTTCTACCCGGTGTTTGTTCTCAGCTTAGGCTAATCTCATGTTTATGATGCTTTCTGACCTCTTATACTTAGATTAATAATCACTTTTAAGTTTGATGTTCTAATATGTTCAAACAATTAAGCACTCATACGATTTGGGCACTTTCTGATCTCAATAAGAAATTGAACAAAAAGACTTCATTTCATTCCAAAATAAACATTTACAAGTCATTCGGCTGGAGGGTCGCCCCCAGCCTATTCTCTAGATACATTAACATTTTGCTCAATCTCCCTCTCTCTCTCGGTTTCCTCCTCGCTCTCTTCTTCGACTTGAGGAGCCAGGTCCACCATCCACGAGAAGTCTTCCTCAGGATAACGCCTCCTGAGCTCAGCCAAAAGGTCGCTGTGGGCGTTCACATAAGCACCAACTTCCCTCGTCACAGCCTCTTCTTCTTTCGCTTGGATTTCTTCGGTAAGGCGTGCGACATTAGCTGTTCGAAGCGCCTGAGCTTCTCTAAGTTCATGAGCTTGTTCGGCCAACTTATCCTCGTAAGACTTCATCCGACCTTCAAGTTCGGCAATATAATCCTGGGCGAATGAAAATTTGGCTTATGCGGATGAAAATTTGGCTTAGGCAGAAGCTGCATCTTGGACCGCCTTTATAATTTCCTGACTCAGAAGATGAGCTTTTTCCCTGATTATATGCTGATTGACCAAGCTCTCTACGCTCAAACTCATCGTCTGGGCCAGGAGATCATCGATGCTACTCGGGGTTAGCCTATTTTGATCCTCCTGGAGGCATATGGTAGCGCCCAGAACTTTGGCCAAGCTCAGATTCTCTCGAACAGATCGGTTCTTCTCCAGAGAGTGAATGAGGACCTGGGCACCACGGGAAAGGGTCCTCATAGTAGGTTGTGAAGGTCCCCCCTCTGCATTCGAAGGAATAGGTGGAGGTGGCGGCTCTTCTTGTCGAGGAGGGGAAGGAGCTACCTCTATCGCTGGGACCGGTTGTCCCGAAGGTCGGGATGAGTCTCCCGACACTTCTCCTGAATCTCGCCTTGGTGTCTGTGATGCCGCGACAATCTTCATTTCCCACACCTTTCTGGAGATTTTCCTCTTTCGCTTGCAGCTCTCCTTGGAAGCCTTGCCACCCACCATACCTACACAAAGAAAAGTCAGTGAGTTCGCTAAGGTTCAGAGATCAGAGATAGGGAAGGTACCAGGGCTGAGGTCAGAGAGCTGAAGCTCATATTCTTCATCGGTGATCAGCTGCATCATCCAATATTTCAGTTCGGCTATCACCACGTTTAAGCAAGAGAGCTTCTGGGTGGCCGCCTGATCCTTTAGCTCCATTACCATGGCACCCTCATCCCTACTCAGGGCGACCTTCTTCATCGATGGGACCAGATATTGCCAGCTACGGGGGAAACCCTCAAAACCGTTCGGAATCTTGCTCCTCAATATGAAGAAGCGATTTTTCCAATTCTTCAGTGAAGAGGAGAGATCGGTAAAAAGCCCACAGTACGGTTTTGCTTGGAAGAACCAGTACTCGTCGTCCTTTCAACGAGTAAGCCTATGTAGCTCGGTAAAGACCTTCGCAGTAGGATTGAGCTTCTTGGCTCGAAATAAGCCTCTAAAAGCCACCAGGATGCGCCACGAGTTCGGATGTACTTGGGCTACACATACGTGGTGAAATTTCAGAACGTCCTTGAAGAAGTCATCCAGGGGAAACCGAAGCCTAGCTTTTAATTGCTCTTCAAACACCATGATTACATCATTTTCATCGAAGAAGTGATCGGCTCGGAGATTGCCATGGCATTTGATGAGCTCGTAGGAGTCGGTCCGAAGATTATACTCCTGACTAATGAGTTACAGATCGATTTCCTGAAGGACTGACGACAACTCATCCACAGGAAGGTTTTCTCTACCAGAGGAAGATGTCTGTCTTGATTGGGATGCTCGGCCGTGAATTGAAGTAGAAGTCGTAGGAGGCTCAGTTCGCCCACTTGGCCCAACCACCTCAACATCGTCCGACGTCCACGAGATATGGATGGAAGGGGGACCCGCCGCTCTCTGACCCTCGGCGCCGCTCTCTGACCCTCGACGCCACACATTTTCAAAGAAATAAAAGAAGTTTAAGTAAGAGAAGGATTAAAGTCCTTACCAGAGTGTGATCGGTGCCAAAAAAACTTGAAGAAATGAGAGAAAGTTGAAGTTGCAAGCAGAGTGTTGAAAATGACATAAGGGAGCAACTGATGGACCCTCCCCCTATTTATACACGTTCGAGCATTCAATGCTCACAAAACCCCAAGCAATGCATCGGTTAGCGGAATCCGCCCGCTTTACTGACACGTCGCGGGAAGGTTCCAAAAACTCCATAAATAAAATAAAATGAGATTGGTTAGCTAAGGTCGTCGGATCAGGGTAAATGTTCAGAGTCATAGGTCGGTTAAGGACGATCTACTTAGGAAACAGATCGGGTAGGCATATCAGAGATCAGAAGAATAACCAATGCAATAATTAAATAATAACCTTCAAATAAAATTTCATTTCATTTCCAAAAGATCAGATTACATCATTTGGGCGATCTCAAGAGATCGGATTACATCATTAAGAGAACCTTTAAAGGTCAGATTACATCATTTGGGCAATCTCTAAAGATCGGCACTACATTTTACCTAATAGGGGCCTATGTCAAAGTCTAGTCTTGTGGCTGAATCAAAAGATGTGTTTGATCAGAAAGCATGCCACAAGTATTGGATAGATGTGCAGCTCAGATGGGGTGACTATGACTCTCATGATGGTGAGTGGAGTCATCGTCGATGTCATCGACCAGAACCGAGCTGCAGTCGGGACGCCCGATGTGGTGAGGAGCCAAATGAACTTCAAGAGGCGGTCACCGACATTAAGATTGAGATTAGCAGTCCTCTTGCCTGAGATCGGTTCACCGATTATATTGGTAGATCGATTCGAGATCGGCACGATCGACATCTTCGATCTTGATCGGTAAATTAATCCGGTTCCCTCACTGTCATCAGATGTGGTTCTCATGATTCTCCGATCACCGGGATCATAAATGTTTAGGCAAGGGGCAAAGAAAACAGTTAGAAAAAGATCAAAAGCAGTCACCATGGCCGAAATTGTTACCTAAGAAACTAGAACAGGAGAAATGAAAAATGGAAGGAGGAGAAATGAAGTGTGGAGGAGTTTTCCCACTGATGCATATATATAGAGGGCCTAAGCATTTATTGCCTATAGAAACCAAAGCAGATGCATCGGTAATCGAAGAATTAATTGCTTTGACTAAGGCAGGAAAGTTCTAGAATGGGAGAGATCGGGAAGCGATAAGGGACCCGATGTGAGAGAGATCGGAAAAGGGACTTAACAGAGTGATCGAAAAAGGGTCTTAACAGAGAGATCGGAAATGGGTCTTGATAGAGAGATCGGAAGGAGTAGAGATCGGAGAGCACAAAGAGGATAAAATGACTTCTGATAATCAGTGCCGAGTTAGTTAAAGCTTTGCAGGCAGGTCAAATCTTCACCGCACGCCTCATTTGCAGAATCGCCCACATTACTGACAGACGCCAGGACAGTTATGACAGTCCTGTGCTTCTCAATCTCCACCGTCGATCTTACTTGTAAGGACAAACCTGGAGCCCTTGGATCAAAAAGTAGACGACAGGACTGGCGCCTTTTATTCCCAGCCTTCAGATCCATCTGGGCAGGAAAGAGCCTGAGTCGTTGGATTAAAAAAAAAAGGACAGGTATTCTGAATAGGATCTCAGCCGTCCGTTTTGATTTTCTTCAATTCTCAGGCATCAGATCATGTCCTTTTAAATCCAAACCTTCCATCTCCCCAGAAGAGATCTTGACCCTTCATTAGGAGCACTCGTTCCCTATAAATACTTGCATGCAATACTGTAGAGGGGACGAATGAAAAAGGTGGTAATTATAGTGGAGAGGCTTTGAAATTTGATTCAGTTTTGCTACTTTGCTATTTTAAGCTTTCATAAAAATAGAAAAACTTCAGAAACCAGTTTTCTTAAGTATCTCCATTGAAGGAGTGTTGAACCCTGAAACCCTTCATTTTCAGTTTGTTCATTACTCTGCGATACCATTTCTCAGTTCATTTTCGTTTTTATCATCTTAATATCAGTATTTTATTCTCCAAGCTTAATCTCATTCCAACCTGGTTACTGTCACTTCGGCTCAACTGCATTCTAACTTGCAATTTCAAAGTAAGCATTAGTCCCTAGACTATCTGCTCGCAGCTCTACAATATTTGTGGCTCCACAGTTAGTTCAATAGACTCAACCTCCCACAGGTAAGTGTCTAAACTATTGCTTTATCAAATGCTCGTGTTTTATTTGTTTTCATGCTCGAAATTTCCATTAAGTTCGGTCGATCTAAAAATCCTAATGTAGATTATTCAGGCCGATAGTTGTTTCTTGAGTTTATTTCTGCTATTCGTTTGTAAACTTTATTTATTTCTTCTTAGTTTTCATTTCCTCCCAATATAGGTGTTCTGGTTACGGGTAACGTGTAGGTAGTTTAATAAAATGTTGGCAGCAGAATCATAACACGAGAGTTTCTTTGAACAAATAAAAATAATAAAAGTTTGAATAATAAATCGGAGGAAAAAGTTATGAAGTCGAACTACTAAACGAGCTCAGGAGATAACATAGTATAGTGGGGATCGAGATAAGATCGGATCCCAGACTAGTAAACAAAAGAGATCGGACATTGCCTGCTAAAGAGTTCTGGTAAGGCGATCACAAAGGAGATCGGCAAAAACTCAGTCTGGTATTCCCTCCCTAGTTATAAGGCATCAATGGGTTAAGAAAAGCCTTGCTCGGGTTCTTGGTGTCTTTAGGCGGTAGAACCCTTAGTCTAAGGTTCTTACGATATACGATCGTAACAAATATTTTAAGAGATCGGGGGAGAGTTCTTACCTGATTTTCATCCAAAAATTTAAACTAAACGAGGAGATCGGAGGAGAGTTCTTATCCGAGATCCTCCAGTAAAAATCTTTAAACCAAATATTCTAAGAGATCAGGGGAAAGTTCTTACTTGATTTTCATCCAAAAATTTAAACTAAACGAGGAGATCGGAGGAGAGTTCTTATCCGATATCCTCCAGTGAAAATCTTAAAACCAAATATTTTAAGAGATCGGGGGAGAGTTCTTACCTGATTCTCATCCAAAAATTTAAACAAAACAAGGAAATCGGAGGAGAGTTCTTATCCGAGATCCTTCACTAAAAATCTTTAAACCTAATACTTTAAGAGGTCAAGGGAGAGTTCTTACCTGATTCTCATAACCCGCGGAGTTCGGAGGAGAGTTCTTATCCGAAATCTCCCGCTTGAAACTTTAAATAAAACATATCTAGAGATCGGGAGAAGCCCCATCCCGAGCTCTCTTAGTGAAATCCAAAATAAACAGAACTCCCATACATAAGACAACTTTATTCGAACACCTATTCACTGAAGGGCTATCTCATGAACTCGTGTTCTTGGGCAACCCTAAATAAGTGAAATATCAAACACTCCTTTATTTTCATACGAAGGATTAACAATATCACCATCACAATCCCCTAATTACCCTTTTAATTTATAAAAGAGCATAACATTAAATTTGTTCACCCTCATTGAGGGACGAGGCAGGGTGCCTAACACCTTCCCTGCCCGTATACGGACCCCGAACCTAGAATCTCTGTTTTCAAAGTGGTTTCTTTCAATTTACTTTCACAAATGGTTTTCTTTAATTTTCCTCAAAATTAAAGTGGCGACTCCTCACTTTTCCCACTTCGGTGAGTGTTCGTTCGGGTGACCGCAAAATACCTTGCGACAGCTTGGCGACTCCACTAGGGACTTGTTTTTTTTTTACCCCAGTTTAGAGGTCCGAAAACAAATTTAATTTTATGATCATATAAATCAAAACCGTAATTTGGGGTTTCAATTAGCAAAATTCGAAAATCTTGATATATTGATTTGTTATTATTCTTTCTAACCATTTTTGCTTACTTTGATTATCTAATTTCCCATAGCAAATTTTCGCCAAAAAGGGGAAATGTGTAAAAATCCCATGAAGGGAAGAGGTAAATGTGTCCCTTCACACACCAATTACTTACACAGTGTCCTCACACACTTCAGCCCTATACCCAGGCTTTCTTACCCTTTTAGGAGATAAGAGGGGGTCATGTAGCGGTACCCGTGGGTTTTACCCCGTTAGTATCCGTGAAGGCTTCTGCTCAGATTGAAACTTGTTCCATTTGCTGTGATACCCGTGGAATCCTCCCGTTAGTATCATAGTGATGGAATGAGGCTCTACTGTTTATAGTAGGGGCAATTTGGGGACCTGTGGCTTTTAGAAAATTAGACCTTGAGCTAAACCATCACAATAGCTGGAAGCCGTAGCAAGCCACCTCATAAGATAGAACTATCCAATTAAGCAGAACTTACCCGGTACTAGGATTCTCCCTATTTTAGGATAAAAGGGACATACTTACTCTCACCCTACTCTGTTTATGTTTTCTTATGTTTTTATCTTTAAGGGAAATTTTGGATCATACTGTTGGGAGGATCTATACATTTTCCTACTTTGATAAATGTGTAGGTATCACCCCGCCAACAGTATGATTCAAAATTCTCTAAATTTGTCCTGCTAACAAGTTTTCTCCACAGGCATCACAGAATTGGGGTTTGTAAAAGAATAGACATCAATTTTAACATGGCATCCTTGAGTCAGTTAGCGGAAGAGGTTCCCACGCAAGAACAGAATGCTAGACCATGGTCCAGACCGCTTCATAGTTCAGCACCCCCCCAAAGTGATATCACCGAGGCAGATGCTAGCCTGTTACCTCCATTGGACCCAAGCAAAGTCGAAGTAAGAATAACAGGTCTCGAGGGTTTATCCGGTAGTTGGAGGTCGCTTCCCGATCATGTCAAGGCACAGTTCGAGGAAAAATATAGAAGGATTGCGACCTTGATACGGGTCAAAGTCCAAATTTCAGCATTAAAGGCCATGCTGTCAGTTTGGAATCCCAAGTATGGGGTGTTCTCCTTCAACGATATCGATACAACCCCTACTATGGAAGAATATCAAGCATTGCTAGAAGTTCCTTATGTTGCACAGAATCGGATCTACCTACACCTCGAGCATAGGTAGACTTGGAAACGATTCGCACATATGTTGGGGATTCCCCCAGAGGAAGCAAAGGCAAGGGAAACTATCAAAGGAAACACGCATAGATGGTATTGGACTTACCTCAAGAAGTGGTTAGACCGATACATCCAGGATGAACAATGGGAGCAGGCTTCATTGGCACTAGCTTTGGGGATCTATGGCCTGATCTTGTTCCCTGGGCCTTTGAGAATTATAACCTGCAGTGTTACGGAGATGTTTTGGGCTGTAGAGAAGCAGAAGGTCAACCCAATACTGGCAATCCTTGCAGAGACTCTATTGACTCTTACTATCGACGAAAAGGCAGGGGATCCATTAAGTGCTGTTCTCAATTGTTGCACCTCTGGATCATCAGTCACATGTGCCCTATAGAGACAAAGGGGTTTGTAACACCTTAGGCAAATCCCACATCGGCAAAACACGGGAGAGATGCTGGGTTTATAAGTTGGTGGTTTGTAACTCCTAGTGACGTGTTTTAAAACCGTAAGGGCTTCAGCCTAGAGCAGACAATATCACTAGTGGGCCGGGCCATTACATTTGTGGTATCAGAGCCGCTCCGTGTGCAAACTTGAGCGATGATGGGGCAAACCTCAGCGAGGACGCTGAGTCCCATAAGGGGGGTGGATTGTAACACCCTAGGCAAATCCCACATCGGCAAAACACAGGAGAGATGCTGGGTTTATAAGTTGATGGTTTGTAACCCCTAGTGACGTGTTTTAAAACCATGAGGGCTTCAGCCCAGAGCGGACAATATCACTAGTGGGCCGGGCTATTACATTTGTGGTATCAGAGCCGCTCCACGTGCAACCTTGAACGATGGTGGGGCAAACCTCAGCGAGGACGCTGAGTCCCATAAGGGGGGTGGATTGTAACACCCTAGGCAAATCCCACATCGGCAAAACACGGGAGAGATGCTGGGTTTATAAGTTGGTGGTTCGTAACCCCTAGTGATGCATTTTAAAACCGTGAGGGCTACGGCCCAGAGCGGACAATATCACTAGTGGGCCGGGCCATTACATTTGCCCTCACGGTTTTAAAACGTGTCAATAGGGTTTATAAACCATCAACTTATAAACCCAGCATCTCTCCCGTGTTTTGTCGATGTGGGATTTGCCTAGGGTGTTACAGGGTTAACCTGGTATCCCGACCAGCCTCTTATCGAGAAAATGACCAGATTGGTAATCAGCCCAAAGGACGAGTCGCAGTGGCAAGAGCGGATTCTAAGCTTCAACAGCCACAGTTACTATTGGAGGAAATTGTGGATGTCAGGTCAACCTATTTTGTTCAGCACAGGGGGTAATTATTCAGTATCTCTAATCGGAGTGACCGGATACACGAGTTACATCCCAACGTTGGTAATGAGGCAGTTTGGCTCAACCCAGTCCGCACTCAGTGTTAAAGAACACCACCAAGGTCATTTCTATCATGAGCTCGGTAGTGAAGAGGAATTAAAAGTAGTCCACAAATCCTAGGAAAACATCACTATGATGGAAAGGTCGCCTAAAGGTCCAGGTGCCACGGATGATTATCTTAAATGGAGGGCTAGCAGGGAACAAGGACACCCAACTGCCGAGCCAATGGTGCTCGAAGGTAGCATCCCCCATCGGAACATCTTTTCAGAAGAAGTTAATGCTCGTTTGGTCGGCTCCCTACAAAAATCGGATATCGAAAATCGGCAATTACAAGAATAGATAAGGCAGTTGGAGGATCAATAGCACATCCTCAAAAGAGAGGTAAAAAGGCTGAGGGAAGAAGCAATGACTGAAAAGGCAAAGTTTGAGGAGCAAGAAACGTGGTGGGAAAGGGAAAAGATCTCCCTCCAAGCTACGATAAAAGAGACAGGAGTTTAAATTGGCAAGCTGCAAGAGAAAATGGAATACCAGGAGATACTCATGGAAGAGTACAAATAAGAGAGCAAAAAGAAAAAGCTTGAACTGAAAGAGCAAGCACAGCTTATTAATGATATTTTGAAAGAGTGTGCTAAGGAGAGAAAGGAAAAAGACAGACAAGCTACTCTCCATCAAGAGCTGAGGGGAAATGTTGACCAGTTGGAGAGAATGATGGCACAAGGGAAATAAGAAGTCTTGCCAGAATCTGAATATTCCTTGAAGACATTCAACCCCGCCAGACAAGAAGAAAGACTCTATGAGTATCTCAAGAGATGTCATTTCATTATAAAAAGTCTCCCTAAGCCTAGGCCAATGTAAAGAATGCTATGTATGAACTACTCCATTAATAAAATGACTTTGGGCTATTGTTTAGCAAAATTGTGAATGAATAGTATGACTCCCGTAGGAACTATCCTCGCTAGGGTTATGCAAAAAGACGAATGCGCCACATGGGCAAGTATCATAGACGTGCATTCGATCCAGTCATTCACCATCAGACTATCGAGCGATGCCATGATAAAATTGATGCAATTATCCTTCTACGGATCTCATTCCTGGCTTTCAGATGCCACCGTATCCTTTGTCCAAATTTTGACCTTTAAATTTTAGCGAAATATTCATTTAATGACTTCTTTTTCCCACAGGAAATCAACATTACTTCAAGCAAAGCAAGCCTGACCGAACAAGCAGTTCGACCAAGACGAGTATACTTAACAAGATCACGAATGAAGAAACTAATGGAAGATCAGGAACAGGTCCAAAACCTGCAAAGACAAGTTTCCGAATTAAGAAACCAAGTCTCAGAGCTCATGAAGCTGATGAGGGAGATGTCCCAAAATAAACCTCCATCAGAACCAAATTTGCCATTACCTCCCCCGCCTCCTGCAACAGTTGATTCTCACTAAGCTTCAACCTCTTTTACTTTCCAGCCACCTATTCCGGATCCAACGATCACTGTCAATCCGGCCCTTTTAAATAATGACCTGCCTTTCCCTTACTACCCGGCTGCCTCAAATGCCGAGCCACATCTTTCAATCCCGGTCCCTCCGGTTCACCTTGCCCCTTATTTCCCAACTACGGGAATAGCTCATGCAGTAGGAGGAGAAAGTAAAATGAGAGAGAACGAGAAGTTATCTGCTCTAGAAGAGAGATTAAGAGCAATAGAGGGCCTAAACATGTATGGTTCAGTCGATGTGGCATTATTAAGATTAGTGCCTGATGTGGTGGTGCCACCCAAATTCAAAGTCTCGGACTTCAACAAATACATCTAGAACTTAGACCCTTGCATTCACCTGGCTACTTACATTGCCAAAATGTCCTCCCTGACGGAAGATGATAGGCTCCTGGTACATTTCTTCCATGACAGTTTCTCCGGGGCAGCCCTAAGATGGTGCATTCAGTTAGATAGGAGCAAGCTGCGATCCTGGAAAGATTTGGCTGACGCTTTCCTTAAGCAGTACAAGTTCAATTGTGACGTTGCTCCCACAAGAAGAGACCTCCAGAATCTGGTACAGAGGGAAAGAGAAAGCTTCAAGGAGTATGCCTAGAGGTGGAGAGAGAAAGTAGCAGAGGTGTATCCACCAGTTACTGACAATGAACTCTGCTCCTTGTTCATTGAGACATTAAAAGCTCCGTATTTCAATCTGATGATTGGAAACACCTCCAACAGCTTCTCGGACATCATTCAAGCTAGCGAGAGAATCGAAGCTAACCTTAGGTTAGGACGATTGTAGGAGTTAGCTGAGAATCCCGCAAAGAAGGCTGCCAGTTTTGGCAAAAGGAAAGAAGGTGATGTGCACTCCATCACTCGACAAACCACCCAATTTTCATTCCCTCAGAATAATTACCGGCCATGTCCTCCGGCTCATGGTCTGACAATCGCAAACATTCCGCCCCCTTTTCCAAATTATCCTCATCCACGCTCACAGTATCCACCCCAAATAGCTTACCAACCCTGACCATCCCCTCAACCTATTCAGTCAAGACCACCCCAAAACAACCCTAGACTGCAGAGAAATCCTGATCTACCTCTTCCCCTCCCACTCGGCGAAATATACCGATACCTCCTCGGTATAAATCAAATTGTGCCAATTCCCCTTAACCCAATCCAGCCACCATACCCCAGGTGGTATGATGCCAGTGCCCGATGCGAGTATCATGGAGGGGCACTTGGACACTCAACTGATAATTGCGGGGCACTTAGGGGAAGAGTGCAAGCCCTGATTAGAAACGGGTGGTTAAAGATCGAAGGGAATGGCTCTCTCCCTAACGTCACTTCAAACCCTCTGCCCAATCATGGTATGGGTAGTGGTGTGAACATGATAGAGTCTGGGGATGAAACGTCAACTGTAGAGATAGATCGACTGATTCCTCACTTTGAGGAAATCTTTGGTATGGCAGTAAGGGAGGGTTACCTTTTCCCCCAGGCATTAGAATTGGAAAATGACGCAGGATGCCCCTACCCTGGAGTGGCTGCTGATCATGAGCTGTGGGACTGTGAGGGATTCCGGAAAGAGGTCCAGAACTTGCTGTCCCTCAAAATTTTGAGATGTCAAGAAAGGTTGAAAGCGGAAGGCGGGATAAATACAACCAGATTCGGCCAGAATGCCTCCACCCATAATCCCAGGTTGACCTTCTCTGCCCCAACACCACCACCACCAGTAACTGTCATCCGAACCCCGCCTCAGCTTCTAGTCACAGACACTCACGCTGTGCCTTGGAAATACAATTTCCAAGTCTTCACTCAAGAAGCATCCAGCAGTACATCAACTCCTAGCCTTACCTATACTCTACCACCTCCTAAACAGTGCTTTGCTCCCCACGAGCATTTCAGAATGACCTATACCGGACCCTCCAGCAATGCTACTCCCCAAACAAATCTCAAACCTATCACAACCAGCAACACCTCCCCATCTGAGCAAGAGGTAGAATTTATAACCCGAAGTGAGAGATGTTATGGGAATGATGAAAGGGAAAAGAAAAAGGGGAAAGTAAAAATGGAAGAGACACAAGAAAACACTGAAGAAGAGGCTGAGAAAGTTGAGAAAGGAGAACCTGCTGGGTCAAATGGAGAAGAGGAGCTCTTGCTTCAAATAATGAAGCAAAGTGAATATGATGTTATTGAGCAACTGAGGAAGACGCGTGCTCGGATTTCATTGCTATCATTGATCTTGAGCTCGAAAGTGCATCACCAAGCCCTACAAAAGATTCTGGATCAGGCCTTTGTAAACTCCGACATCACACCGGGGCAATTCGAGAAGATAGTAGGACAAATTCAGGCATCCGGTTTTGTCACTTTCTCGAAAGAGGAGATAGACCCGGCTGGCTTGAAGCACACCAAGGCTTTACATGTGACAGTCAAATGCAAGGGGTGCATAGTTGCCAAGGTGCTGATCGACAACGGATCTGCCCTTAATGTCTTGCCCAATGCCACGTTGGCAAGGCTACCTATCGACCAATCAAACATACACCAAAGTGCCATGGTGGTAAGAGCCTTTGACGGCACATGGAGGGAGGTGCTGGGAGACATCGACTTGCCACTTCAAATCGGGGCATGCACTTTCAACGTCACATTCCAAGTGATGGACATTGAACTCGCATACACCATGCTGTTAGGGAGACCTTGGATCCATTTAGCAAATGCCGTACCTTTGACCCTGCACCAGAGGATTAAATACATTATGGATGGCAGAATCATCACTGTAAGGGGGGAAGAAGCCATGCTGGTTACCAAGCCGCAGTCACTTCCTTATATGGAAACAACTGAAAAGTCCTTGGAAAGTTCTTTCCAGGCTTTAGAATTGCAAGAAACTACCCTGAGGGATGAAGGGGCTACAACTATGGTTGCCAAGGTGATGCTTAAGAGTGGATACGAGGTAGGCAAAGGATTGGGCACCGCGTTCCAGGGGATTATTGAATCCATACCGGCTATTCAGAAAATCGGTCATTTCGGCTTGGGATATGAGGAGGATGCTCTCATGGATCGGCGGTTCTGGAGGAGGAACATGCTTCGGGATCAGAGATTTGACCTGAGAGTCGGGAAAGTGAAAG
Organism: Hevea brasiliensis; assembly: GCF_030052815.1. Taxonomy (NCBI): domain Eukaryota; kingdom Viridiplantae; phylum Streptophyta; class Magnoliopsida; order Malpighiales; family Euphorbiaceae; genus Hevea; species Hevea brasiliensis. The sequence continues at coordinate 39,672,545 of NC_079504.1, read as the reverse complement.
TTGTCCCAAAAATCACAGATGTCTTCACCAAACCAATTATTGAGAACCCTAAGGAAGAAGAATCACCCGAGGAACCATCTGTTGATGTCATACAACTGGACTCCCTATATGAAGCCCTGATCTTGCCGATGGCTGAGAGACAAGAGCTGGAAAATTGGACAGCAGAGGACGTTCCTGTACTCAATCTCGAGTAAAGTACCATTGATTATCTACACTTGATCATTTTGTCCATGGTGACAAGTGTAATATTGCAAATGGACCCTTTTCTTATGATTCAAATATTAATGAATTAATAGCTCATTTTGCATCCAATTCTCTTTTCCTTTTCCTCTTGAAATCCATTCTTATAATATACTCCACTTTCGTTTCTTCAAGACCATTCATCAATTAACGCCTAATAATTCAATAGACTCAGAAATTCCTCACGTTAATTTTGAAACTCCCATAACTGCCATTACTTCAAGTGATTCTGAAGAAGAACTGGCTGAAGAAAAAGATGAGAAAGATGAACCTTCCCTGGTGCCTTGCGGGGATGAAACGCATACCATCAATCTAGGCACAGAAGAAATAAAGAGGGAACTTAAAATTATGGGGAGTGGGGAATTAGAAGAAATGGTCAGTTTGCTCAAAGAATTCTTAGATGTATTTTCATGGAGCTATGATGATATGACCGGTTTGGACCCTCAGATTGTAACACACAAAATTCCCCTAATTCCCGGGACAATTCCAGTAAAGCAGAAGTTAAGAAGGATGAACCCTGACACGCTACTCAAAGTGAGAGATGAAGTCAAAAGGCAGTATGATGCCGGGTTTTTAGAAGTGGTCAAGTACCCTCAGTGGATAGCTAATGTTGTCCTAGTAATGAAGAAGGACGGGAGAGTCAGGGTGTGTGTTGATTACAGGGATCTCAATAAAGCAAGCTTGAAGGATGATTTCCCTCTCCCACACATAGACGTGCTGGTAGACAATGCTGCAGGATTAGGCAGATGTTCGTGTATTGATGGGGCATCCAGGTACAACCAAATCCCCATGGATGAAGAAGACAAGGAGAAAACTGCTTTTATCACTCAGTGGGGGGTATTTTGTTATCGGGTCATGCCATTTGGCTTAAAGAATGCTGGAGCTACCTACCAACGCGCTATGGTCACCTTATTCCACAATATGATGCACAAAGAAGTAGAGGTGTATGTGGATGATATGATCATCAAATCCAGAGAGGGAGAAAGTCATGTACAAGTGCTGAAGAAAGTATTCGAAAGACTCAGAAAGTATCAGTTAAAGTTAAACCCTACCAAATGTGTGTTCGGAGCCAGATCTGGAAAGTTGTTGGGATTCATAGTTAGTGAGAAGGGAATAGAAGTGGATCCGGACAAAGTTCAAGCCATTCAAGAAATGTCATCCCCAAAAACAGAAAGGGAGGTGCGTAGTTTCCTAGGGAAGTTGAACTACATCTCGAGATTTATTTCCAACCTCACTGTTAAAGCTGAGCCCATCTTTAAGTTACTCAGAAAGAACAACACCACTCAATGGGATTCAGTTTGTCAAGAGGCTTTCGAGAAAATCAAACAATACTTGTCGAACCCGCCAATATTGGTCCCTCCAGTGGCAGGAAGGCCATTGATTCTGTATATGGCAGTCCAACAGAGCTCGATGGGATGTGTTTTGGGGCAGCATGATGACACAGGCCGAAAGGAGAGGGCTATTTATTACCTGAGCAAGAAATTCAATAATTGCGAGACCAGGTACTTTTTCCTAGAGAAAACTTATTGCGCGTTGGCTTGGACGGCTAATCGGCTCAAACACTACATGCTGAATCATAAGACGTGGCTCATCTCCCGGATGGATCCCATCAAGTATGTATTTGAAAGCCCATTCGTGCAAGGGAGGATAGCAAAATGGCAGGTCATACTCTCTCAATATGATATTATCTATATGACTAGAAAGCCGGTAAAAGGGAGCGTGATTACTGATCTCCTAGCAGAAAACCCCATCCAAGATTATGAAGCCTTGGATTTCGAATTCCCTGATGAGCATGTTAACGAGGTCGGCAGCGAACAGAGGGAACCAGCTGACATATGGGAAATGTATTTTGACGGAGCTATCAATTTGTCTGGTAATGGGATAGGAGCTGTGTTAGTATCCCCTGATGGAAAGCACTTCCCGATAGCTATCAAATTAAGATTCGACTGCACCAACAATGTCGTGGAATACAAAGCCTGTGTGATGGGTTTACAGGCTGCCATCGAAATGAAGGTCAGGAAGTTAGAGGTGTATGGTGATTCAGCCTTAATCATTTATCAAGTCAAGGGAGAGTGGCAAACCAAGGACCTGAAGCTGATCCCATATCAAAAGTACTTACTGGAATTGATCAAGAGGTTTGAAGAAATTTCTTTCGCTCACCTCAGTCGGGACAAGAATCAATTCGCGGATGCCTTAGCCACTCTGGCTGTCATGGCTCAAATGGAGGAGGGACAGATGACTCAGGCATTGCAAATCAAAGCAAGGAGTGAGCCGGCGTACTGCTTCATGATCGAAGAAGAAACAGATGGTAAACCCTGGTATCATGACATCCAGGTCTACATCAAACAAGAGAATACCCTCCCGGGGCAAACAAAAATGAAAGGAGAATGATCCAGAGACTTGCTCTAGGATACTTCCCTAGTGGTGAAATTTTATACAAAAGGAGCTCAAATGGCGAATTGTTAAGATGCGTGAATGCAAAAGAAGCAAGGGAGATCCTTCTCGAGACTCATGAGGGAAATTGTGCAACACATGCTAATGGACATATGATGGCTAAGCAAATTATGAGACGAGGATACTTCTGGACCACTATGGAGAAAGATTGCATCGAGTACTTTCGGAAGTGTCATAAATGTCAATTCTATGCAGATCCGATGAACGTTCCGCCTCATCAATTGTTCAATCTCATCTCGCCTTGGCCTTTCGCTATGTGGGGCATTGACGTAATTGGTCTTATTAACCCCAAGGCATCCAATAGGCATAGGTTCATCCTGGTAGCTATTGATTATTTTTCTAAATGGGTCGAAGCGACATCATATGCTCACATCACGCAAAACACATTCCTCAAATTTCTCAGAAATAATATCATCTGTCGACACGGCCTCCCTAGTGAGATCGTCACTGACAATGCCAAGAATTTGAATGGTCCGAAGATTCGAAGTTTATGTGACCAGTACAAGATCCGACATCTCAATTCTTCACCATACCGTCCCCAGATGAATGGAGCGGTGGAAGCCGCTAACAAAAATCTTAAGAGAATCATCCAGAAAATGATCGTCACTTATAAAGATTGGCATGATATGCTTCCCTACGCCCTTCATGCGTACCGGACCTCTATAAGAACATCAACTGGGGCAACTCCATACTCGCTGGTTTACGGAATGGAAGTTGTTCTGCCTATTGAAGTGGAAATTCCTTCCCTAAGAATTCTGAAAGAATCAGGAATTGATGAGTCGGAATGGATCCAATCAAGGTTAGACCAATTGAATTTGCTGGACGAGAAGAGGTTGGCAACAGCGTGTCATGGGCAGTTGTACCAGAGAAGAATGGCTAGGGCATTCAACAAAGGCGTGCGCCCGCGCAAATTCCAACCAGGAGATCTGGTTTTGAAAAAAATCCTCCCGAATCAAAATGACATCCGGGGCAAATGGTCGCCAACTTACGAAGGACCTTATGTGGTTAAAAAGGCGTATTCTGGTGGCGCGCTGATCTTGACTCACATGGATGGCAAAGAATTCCCATGACCCGTGAATACTGATGCTGTCAAAAGATACTATGCCTAAAAAAAAAAAAAGGGTAGGGTGAAAACCCGAAAGGGCGCTCCTAGCAAAATGTGTGAAAGAAAGCGAAAACCCAAAAGGGCGCTTTCTGTAAAATGAGTGAAGGGTGAAAACCCGAAAAGGCACCCTAAAAAAAAAAAAAGGATCTAGGGGTAAAAACCTGAGAGGGTACCCTTAGAACCAGAGGGTGGAGAAATAAGGAAGGGAATACAGGATTAGAAAAGGAAATGAGCCGCCACAACATGAATGTTCGTCAATAGAATACTTGAAATAATGGCAGTTAAGGGACTTCAAAGTTAATTACAAGGAATCTGTGAGATCCATCCTTATACCCTCTTTCTTTGGAACTGTACCTTTTTCTCTCAAGCCATAATAAAGTCATTCTTTCTCCTTGATTTATCTTCTTTATATACGTGCACTTTTATACTTACATTCAAATCCATCTTTCTTTTATACCCACGTTCTGATGTTATTTTTCTTCTACATTTTTATTTTATGCGCTACTAATCTGTTAAATTTTTATCATAAGATTGGGATTTGGATATTGATAACCTCATGTACTTTGCTATGAGATTTACAGGAAATGATCTAAAAAAAAAAAAGAAAAAAAACTAGGGGTGAAAACCCGAAGGGGCGCTTCTAGTCAAACACAAAGAGGGGAAAGTGAAAATCCGGAAGGGCGCTTTCTGCAGGATAAGAAGAAAGTCGAGAATAAGAAAGGGTATCCGGGGAAGTGAATAAGAAAGGAGAAGTTGTAGGACGCGTCTTGTGACTCATCTTCCATTCATCATTTATCTTCGGGATCCTGTTAAGTACACTTCATCGCGGAAGAACTTCTCATGTCAGGTTAGGCTTGCTTTGTCAGCATTTTAATTTCGGTATTTAAATTCCTGTTATCAACCTTTGGTTCCTTGCTATAAGTTGATTTTAATTTTCAGCATTTTAAATTCCTGTTATCAAGCTCTGGTTCCTTGATCTAAGGTGATTTCAATTTTCAGCATTTTAATTTCCTGCTATCAACCTCTGGTTCCTTGATTCAAGTTGATTTTAATTTTCAGCATTTTAAATTCCTGTCATCAACCTCTGGTTCCTTGATCTAAGCTGATTTTAATTTCTAGCATTTTAATTTCCAGCTTTTAAATTTCCAGTTATCAACCTTTGGTTCCTTGATCCAAGTTGATTTTAATTTCCAGCTTTTAAATTTCTAGTTATCAACCTCTGGTTCCTTGATCCAAGTTGATTTTAATTTTCAGCATTTTAATTTCCTGCTATCAACCTCTAGTTCCTTGATCCAAGTTGATTTTAATTTCCAGCTTTTAAATTTCCAGTTATCAACCTCTGGTTCCTTGATCCAAGTTGATTTTAATTTTCAGCATTTTAATTTCCTGCTATCAACCTCTGGTTCCTTGATCCAAGTTGATTTTAATTTCTAGCATTTTAATTTCCAGCTTTTAAATTTCCAGTTATTAACCTTTGGTTCCTTAATCCAAGTTGATTTTAATTTTCAGCTTTTAAATTTCCAGTTATCAACCCCTGGTTCCTTGATCCAAGTTGATTTTAATTTCCATCATTTAAATTCTCTATTATCAACCTTTGGTTCCTTGATCCAAGTTGATTTTAATTTTCAGTATTTTAAATTTCTGTTATCAATCTCTGGTTCCTTGATCCAAGTTGATTTTAATTTTTCAATATTTTAAATTTCGGTTATCAACCTCTGGATCCTTGATCTAAGTTGATTTTAATTTTTAGTTTTTAAATTTCTATTGTAACACCCCGTTTGCATAGCCTAGTATATTTCACTATTCTGGTGACCGGAGTCGATCCAGACAATTAAGGAGATTAGAACCACACTTAAGACAGTTGAATAAGCCATAAACACAAATAATTAGTAATTGCCAATTAGTTAAGTATAAACACGAAAAACAGAACATAAGAAGTTAAACAAGCCGAGAGTCACAGCGATGGGTGACCTTCTCGAACGCATCACAAGTCATTTTAAACTCAAATTTCGAACCGTAAAATGTGACGCCGCGGTCCTTAGGACCCTTATAAACACAGTGGAAAAGAGAAAATCACGAAAAAGAATTGTTAAGCCAGTCAAATAATTAGGTCAGGGAGTCGGAAGAAATATGGAATTAATTACAAACCGGGATGAACCGGCGAGGGGCAAATTGGTCATTTGACCCCGAGAGCTGACTCCTGACCTAGCTGTCAAATAAAATCAGAGAAAAGAAAATTTTAGAATCGAGAATTAAATTAAAGAACTAATAGAAAAATAAATAGAAAAAAAAAAGAAAAATGAAAAAGTAAAAAGGTGATGACATCATGCATGACATCATGCATGATGCCATAAAAGCCATAATTAATATAATTAATTAAATGGATTTTTGGGTCTTCTTAAGACATAAAAAGATAAAAGAAAAGAAAAAAAAAATTAATTAGTCTTCTTCCTTATCCCATCCAAGCCACCACACTCTCTCCCTCTCATCTCCATGGAAATTCCTCCATTAAAGTTTGTCTTCAAGCTTTGAAAACCCTTACCAAATCCCAACTTCTCCCATAATTATTCCATAAAACCTTATTTCCTTCCCTTGAGAAAGAAATTTAGCAAGAAAGAAAGAAGAGAAGAGGAGAAAAAATTGAAGATTGAAATCTACAAATTGAGGTAAGTGCAAACTTTAAATTTTTAGTTTAATTAGTGTATGTATGGCATCAAGAACTTGTAAATAAACTTAAAATGAAAAAAATATGTATGAGGGACTAAACTGAAATTCGTCCAGCAGGGAGGGGAGAGTGATTTGCATGAGTTTGATTGAGTTAAACATGTTAAGATGCTTGAATGAGTTGAAAGATTGTGTTTATATGCTTTGAATTAGTTAATTACAATGAATTAGTGTGGTTAGGGTTTGAAACCTAGGGTTTTGGGGCAAAAATTTGGAGAAACTTGTAAATGGTGTTTTTGACCTAATGTGAAGTGAGAAATGGTCATTTGTGACCTAATTAAGTGTGTTAGAAGTGTTTGAATCAAAGCCAAATTCGGATTGGGTATGCACCATGACCAAAAGTCAACTTTGAGGGACCAAAAATGGAATTTTACAAGTCCAATTGGTATAAGACCAATTGGGAATGAAAATAGGCACTAAATGACACAATTTTCATTTAGGAAGCATGCCCAAAAAGTGACTAAAACCTAGTGAACAAATTGACTAAAGTTGAAAAATTGCAGGCTGCCCTGCACAAACTGACCAAATGAATAGTGTTTGTTCATTTGGTCATAACTCGAGCTAGGCAGGTCAAAATGATCTGAAATTTTACCAGTGGTTAGATGAGATATAGACCTAAAACTTTTATGAAGAACACAAACCCAAATTATGCCATTAACCCAATCAAATTATTGAGCAAAGTTGAGTCACTGAATCTGCAAAACTGCAGATTTGCCATATGAACAGTAAAGTTTCAATGGCTATAACTCTCTCTAGAAAACTTCGATTTAGGTGATTCTTGAACCGATGGAAACCTAAGGCATAGTAGAACATTTCATATGAAGAAAATCAGACCAAATTATGGACTTAACTTGGTCAAATTGCTAATGAAGTTGGATCAATAAATCTGCAGAACTAAATTCTGTAGCATGAACAGTAAACGTAATTTGCATATAACTTGAGCTACAAAACTCCAATTGGAGTGATTCAAAAAGGAGAATAAACTTAAGACAATAAGGAACATTTTCTATGAAGGAATTTTTGCCAAATTCCAACAGTAAAATGACCAATGGAACAGTGCAACCGAGACACCAAAAACTGAAAATTGACAATTTTGCCTAAAAGACTTAAGTGTTGAGAAAATGACCAAAACCAACAAGTTTGGTGACCAAAATGTGGTATGTGGGTGAAGTTGGAATTCTCATATCTATTAAACCTTAGAAAGTCAACAATTTGACTTAAATAGTGTAATGAATAGTAACCCGAAACACAAAAATTTTGAGAACGTCGAATTTAGCACATTAGAGCTAGGTAAAAGTCAAGTTAAATTTATTTTTGGATTTATGCTAAGTTATGGTACTGAAACACTGTAAAATTATGTATTTCAGCTGAAAAAGACTTGGAAGCTCTGAGAGACTGAGTCAAGGCCTAGAGGCGACTCACGTCAGGTTTGTGCACAATAAACTTTATTTGAGCATTTTGTCATTAAAAACTTGATTTAGTGTGATTTATGAAAATTTGAAGTTAATTATGAATTGTGTTGCCATCTTGTGAATGAAATTATGACTTTGGAAATTTATTGGATTTCTCATAAATCATTTGAATAAAATGTTTGAAATTGATTTTTGATTCACACTTAGCATGACAGTATCTTATTATTCCTCCTCCATTTATGGGGTGAGATCGGTTATCTTTCCTCCCTCTCTGGTTTACCAGTTGAGGTTGTAGATTGGATGAGTACTCATTAGCTAGCTAGCCACCTCCCTCATTGATTTCGATTAGTGAGGTTGTAGATTGCTTTGTCGTGGTGTACAACGCGGCATTGATCGAAAATTTTGTGTCATGGCTTAAGTTGTGTATGAATTGGCAACACTGTGTTTCTTAAATTATTTGACTAAATTGTGTTATTATGAGCTTTGATAATTTGTGAAATGTGATTGAGAAATATTTAAACTGTGTTTTGGCAATGAATGATTTATGTATTATATTTTAAATTTTTATTGTGCACTACTGAGTATTTTTATACTCAGCAGTAGCTTATTTTGCTGTCGTAGATAAGAGCAAAGAGAAAGCAGCAGAGTGAGCTGCGGGATTGACAAGAACTCTTGATCACTTTTGTACGGGTATTGTTTTATACCCTTGTAATTATTTTGATGTAAATACTGTAATGTCATAAGTATCAATGTAAAGTGAGCAGTTGTATAATAAATTGTAATAATATTATTTTTGGAACTTCTTTTTATAAATTAAGATTTGTATTGGTGAATTTCATACTTTATGCACTGTGAATGAAGTTATGAAATATTTTGAGATGATAAACTTTGATTGGATTGTGGAATTATTTTGAAGTGGATTGAATTGAGTTGACTTGAGATTTATTTGTTGGTGGGAGTTGTGTAAAATTATTGGAAGTGTTTTTCTCAGGTATTTGAAGAACTATTTTCTCAAAATACAGACGGAACTCAGTCAAAATTTTTATAAAATTTGCGGCAAAATTAAAATGGACAAAAATTTTTACTAGTTTATAAGCTTTGAATAAATGATTTTAATTCCTACCAAAATGCTCACCACTTCCAAAATGCAAGAAAATAGTTTTAAAATCACTTGTAGTGTACTTAATGAATTATCGGTAGGTGAAGTTCGGTAGTTCATTAGGTATTCTATGGGAACATGTCATGCCTTATAGAGGGGTAAGGTGTGACATCTGTCATCAACCTCTGGATCCTTGATCTAAGTTGATTTTAATTTTTTTAGCATTTAAATTTCTATTATCAACCTCTGGATCCTTCATCTAAGTTGATTTTAATTTTTAGCATTTAAATTTCCGTCATCAACCTCTGGATCCTTGATCTAAGTTGATTTTAATTTTTTTTTAGCATTTAAATTTCTATCATCAACCTCTGGATCCTTGATCTAAGTTGATTTTAGTTTTTTCAGCATTTAAATTTCGGTCATCAACCTCTGGATCCTTGATCTAAGCTGATTTTAATTTTGCAGTATTTTAAATTCCTGTTATCAACCTCTGGATCCTGGATCTAAGTTGATTTTAATTTTTCATCATTTAAATTTCTGTCATCAACCTCTAGATCCTTGATCTAAGTTGATTTTAGCTTTGACTTTCAAGCCAAATTCTTGATTCTCTACCCAATCGCCCAAAAAATGGGTCTGAATCTTTACATAATTCCTATACGGGAAAATGTCATTCCCTTCAATAGAAATTATGTAAAGAGGGCAGCTGTCGACACCATATTTTGGCCGATCCTCGAAGTCAATGGACTTTGAAATTGATCCCCACCCGACATTCCCCAGTTACAAATGACTCGATCAAGAAATAAACCGATCCCTCATCTAGTCGATTGCATTTCCGATCTCTCGTCAAAGGAGGTCAAACCAAAATCGAGTCTCCATGCTATCCAATCTCATTTCCGATCTCTCGTCAAAGGGAATCAAACCAACACTAGGTCTCCATGCCATTTGGTCTCAGTTCCGATCTCTCAAACCAAAATTGAGTCTCCATGCTATCCAATCTCATTTCCGATCTCTCGTCAAAGGGAACCAAACCAACACTAGGTCTCCATGCCATTCGGTCTCATTTCCGACCTTTCCTTTACAAGATATAGTTGAAAGTCATTTAGCTAACAAGATCGAGTTCCCCACTTGTATATCTTAAACATTACTTAAAATAAAGATAAAATCTCAGTTCGGTTCAATGGTGATTTCGATCTAATTTGAATCCAACCTTTCCAATTTTAATGTCTTAAAGTTCTACCCGGTGTTTGTTCTCAGCTTAGGCCGATCTCATGTTTATGATGTTTTCTGACCTCTTATACTTAGATTAATAATCGCTTTTAAGTTTGATATTCTAATATGTTCAAACAATTAAGCACTCATACGATTTGGGCACTTTCTGATCTCAATAAGAAATTGAACAAAAAGGCTTCGTTTCATTCCAAAATAAACATTTACAAGTCATTCGGCTGGAAGGTCGCCCCCAGCCTATTCTCTAGATACATTAACATTTTGCTCAATCTCTCTCTCTCTCTCTCGGTTTCCTCCTCGCTCTTTTCTTCGACTTGAGGAGCCAGGTCCACCATCCACGAGAAGTCTTCCTCAGGATAACGCCTCCTGAGCTCAGCCAAAAGGTCACTGTGGGCGTTCACATAAGCACCAGCTTCCCTCGTCACAGCCTCTTCTTCTTTCGCTTTGATTTCTTTAGTGAGGCGTGCGACGTCAGCAGTTCGGAGTGCCCGAGCTTCTCTAAGTTCATGAGCCTATTCGGCCAACTTATCCTCATAAGACTTCATCCGACCTTCGAGTTCACAATATAATCCTGGGCGAATAAAAATTTGGCTTGGGCAAAAGCTGTGTCCTGGACCGCCTTTATAATTTCCTGACTCAGAAGATGAGCCTTTTCCCTGATTATATGCTGATTGACCAAGCTCTCTACGCTCAGACTCATTGTCCGGGCCAGGAGATCATCGATGCTACCCGGGGTCAGCCTATTCCGATTCTCCTGGAGGCATATGGTAGCGCCCAGAACTTTGGCCAAGCCCGAATTCTCCCGAACAGATCGGTTCTTCTCCAGAGAGTGAATGAGGACCTGGGCACCACGAGAAAGGGTCCTCACAGTAGGTTGGGAAGGTCCCCCTTCTGCACTCGAAGGAACAGGTGGAGGTGGTGGCTCTTCTTGTAGAGGAGGGGAAGGAGCTACCTCTATCGCTGGGACCGGTTGTCCCGAAGGCCGGGACGAGTCTCCCGGCACTTCCCCTGAATCTCGCCTCGGTGTCTGTGATGCCGCGACGATCTTCATTTCCGGCACCTTTTTAGAGATTTCCCTCTGTCGCTTGCGGCTCTTCTTGGAAGCCTCGCCGCCCGCCATACCTGCACAAAGAAAAATCAGTGAGTTCGCTAAGGTTCAGAGATCAGAGATAGGGAAGGTACCAGGGCCGAGGTAAAAGAGCTGAAGCTCGTATTCTTCGTCGGTGATCAGCCGCATCATCTAATATTTAAGTTCGGCCATCACCATGTCTAAGCAAGAGAGCTTCTGGGTGGCCGCCTGATCCTTTAGTTCCATTACCATGGCACCCTCATCCCTATTCAGGGCGACCTTCTTCACCGACGGGACCAGATATTGCCAGCTACAGGGGAAACCCTCAAAACCGTTCTGAATCTTGCTCCTCAACATGAAGAAGCGATTTTTCCAATTCTTCAGTGAAGAGGGGAGATCGGTAAAAAGGCCACAGTGCGGTTTTGCTTGGAAGAACCAATACTCGTCGTCCTTTCGACGAGTAAGCCTATGCAGCTCAGCAAAGACCTTCGCAATAGGATTGAGCTTCTTGGCTCGGCATAAGCCTCTGAAAGCCACCAGGATTCGCCACGAGTTCGGATGTACTTGGGCTACACATACGTAGTGAAATTTCAAAATGTCCTTGAAGAAGTCATCTAGGGGAAACTGAAGCCCGGCTTTTAATTGTTCTTCATACACCATGATCACATCATTTTCATCAAAGAAGTGATCGGCTCGGAGATCGCCATGGCATTTGATGAGCTTGTAGGAGTCGGTCCGAAGATTATACTCCTGACTAATGAGTTGCAGATCGGTTTCCTAAAGGACTGATGGCAACTCGTCCACAGGAAGGTTTTCTCTACCAGAGGAAGATGTCTGTCTTGATTGGGATGCTCGGCCGTGAACTGAAGTAGAAGTCGTAGGAGGCTCAGGTCGCCCACTTGGCCTAACCACCTCAACATCATTCGACGTCCAAGAGATATGGACAGAAGGGGGACTCACTGCTCTCTGACCCTCGGCGCCGCTCATTTTCAAAGAAATAAAAGAAGTTTAAGTAAGAGAAGGATTAAAGTCCTTACCAGAGTGTGATCAGTGCTGGAAAAAGTTGAAGAAATGAGAGAAAGTTGAAGTTGCAAGCAGAGTGTTGAAAATGACATAAGGGAGCAACTGATGGACCCTCCCCCTATTTATACACATTCGAGCATTCAATGCTCACAAAACCCCAAGCAATGCATCGGTTAGCGGAATTTGCCCTCTTTACTGACACGTCACGGGAAGGTTCCAAAAACTCCATAAATAAAATAAAATGAGATCGATTAGCTAAGGTTGTCGGATCAGGGTAAATGTTTAGAGTCACAGGTCGATTAAGGACGATCTACTTAGGAAACAGATCGGGTAGGCACATCAGAGATCGGAAAAACAACCAATGCAATAATTAAATAATAACCTTCAAATAAAATTTCATTTCATTTCTAAAAGATCAGATTACATCATTTGGGCGATCTCAAGAGATCGGATTACATCATTAAGAGAACCTTTAAAGGTCAGATTACATCATTTGGGCGATCTCTAAAGATCGGCGCTACATTTTACCTAGTAGGGGCCTATGTCAAAGCCTAGTCTTGTGGCTGAATCAAAAGATGTGTTTGATCAGAAAGCTCGCCACAAGTATTGGGTAGATGTGCAGCTCAGATGGGGTGACTATGACTCTCATGATGGTGAGTGGAGTCATCATCGATGTCATCGACCAGAACCAAGCTGCAGTCGGGACGCCCGATGTGGTGAGGAGCCAAATGAACTTCAAGAGGAGGTCACCGACATTAAGATTGAAATTAGCAGTCCTCTTGCCAGAGATCGGTTCACCGATTATATTGGTAGATCGATTCGAGATCGGCACGATTGACATCTTTGATCTTGATCGGTAAATTAGTCCGGTTCCCTCACTGTCATCAGATGTGGTTCTCATGATTCTTCGATCACCTGGATCATAAATTTTCAGGAAAGGGGTAAAGAAAACAGTCGGAAAAAGATCAAAGGCAGTCACCATGGCTGAAATTGTTACCGGAGAAACTAGAACAGGAGAAATGAAAAATGGAAGGAGGAGAAATGAAGTGTGGAGGAGTTTTCCTGCTGACGCATATATATATATATAGGACCTGAGCATTTATTGCCTACAGAAACAAAAGCGGATGCATCGGTAACTAAAGAATTAATTGCTTTGACTAAGGCAGGAAAGTTCTAGAATGGGAGAGATCAGGAAGCGATGAGGGACCCGATGTGAGAGAGATCAGAAAAGGGACTTAACAGAGTGATCAGAAAAGGGTCTTAACAGAGAGATCGGAAATGGGTCTTGATAGAGAGATTGGAAGGAGTAGAGATCGAAAAGCACAAAGAGGATAAAATGACTTCTGATAATCAGTGCCGAGTTAGTTAAAGCTTTGCAGGCGGATCAAATCTTCACCGCACGCCTCATTTGCAGAATCACCCACATTACTGACAGACGCCAGGACAGTTATGACAGTCCTGTGCTTCTCAATCTCCACCGTCGATCTTACTTGTAAGGACAAACCTGGAGCCCTTGGATCAAAAAGTAGACGACAGGACTGGCGCCTTTTATTCCCAGCCTTCAGATCCGTCTGGGCAGGAAAGAGCCTGAGTTGTTGGATTAAAAAAAAAAAAGGACAGGTATTCTGAATAGGATCTCAGCCGTCCGTTTTGATTTTCTTCAATTCTCAGGCATCAGATCATGTCCTTTTAAATCCAAACCTTCCATCTCCCCAGAAGAGATCTTGACCCTTCATTAGGAGCACCCGTTCCCTATAAATACTTGCATGCAATACTGTAGAGGAGACAGACGAAAAAGGTGGTAATTATAGTGGAGAGGCTCTGAAATTTGATTCAGTTTTGCTACTTTGCTATTTTAAGCTTTCATAAAAATAGAGAAACTTCAGAAACCAGTTTTCTTAAGTATCTCCATTGAAGGAGTGTTGAACCCTAAAACTCTTCATTTTCAGTTTGTTCATTACTCTGTGATACCATTTCTCAGTTCAGTTTCATCTTCATCATCTTAATATCAACATTTTATTCTCCAAGCTTAATCTCATTCCAACCTGGTTACTGTCACTTCGGCTTAACTGCATTCTAACTTGCAATTTCAAAGTAAGCATTAGTCCCTAGACTATCTGCTCGCAGCTCTACAATATTTGTGGCTCCATAGTTAGTTCAATAGACTTAACCTCCCACAGGTAAGTGTCTAGACTATTGCTTTATCAAATGCTCGTGTTTTTTTTGTTTTCATGCTCGAAATTTCCATTAAGTTCGGTCGATCTAAAAATCCTAACGTAGATTATTCAGGCCGATAGTTATTTCTTGAGTTTATTTCTGCTATTCGTTCGTAAACTTTATTTATTTCTTCTTAGTTTTCATTTCCTCCGAATATAGGTGTTCTAGTTGCAGGTAACGTGTAGGTAGTTTAATAAAATGTTGGTAGCAGAATCATAACACGAGAGTTTCTTTGAACAAATAAAAATAATGAAAGTTTGAATAATAAATCGGAGGAAAAAGTTATGAAGTCAAACTACTAAATGAGCTCAGGAGATAACATAGTATAGTGGGGATCAAGATAAGATCGGATCCCAGACTAGTAAACAAAAGAGATCAGACATTGCCTGCCAAAGAGTTCTGGTAAGGCGATCACAAAGGAGATCGGCAAAAACTCAGTCTGGTATTCCCTCCCTAGTTATAAGGCATCAATGGGTTAAGAAAAGCCTCGCTCGGGTTCCTAGCGTCTTTAGGCGGCAGAACCCTTAGTCTAAAGTTCTTACGATATACGATCGTAACAAATATTTTAAGAGATCGGGGGAGAGTTCTTACCTGATTCTCATCCAAAAATTTAAACTAAACGAGGAGATCGGAGGAGAGTTCTTATCCAAGATCCTCCAGTAAAAATCTTTAAACCAAATATTCTAAGAGATCAGGGGAGAGTTCTTACCTGATTTTCATCCAAAAATTTAAACTAAACGAGGAGATCGGAGGAGAGTTCTTATCCAGTATGCTCCAGTAAAAATCTTTAAACCAAATATTTTAAGAGATCAGGGGAGAGTTCTTACCTGATTCTCATCCAAAAATTTAAACAAAACGAGGAAATCGGAGGAGAGTTCTTATCCGAGATCCTTCACTAAAAATCTTTAAACCTAATACTTTAAGAGGTCAGGGGAGAGTTCTTACCTGATTCTCATAACGCGCGGAGTTCGGAGGAGAGTTCTTATCCGAAATCTCCCCTTTGAAACTTTAAATAAAACATATCTAGAGATCGGGAGAAGCCCCATCCTGAGCTTTCTTAGTGAAATCCAAAATAAACAGAACTCCCATACACAAGACAACTTTATTCGAACACCTATTCATTGAAGGGCCATCTCACGGACTTGTGTTCTTGGGCAACCCTAAATAAGTGAAATATCAAACACTCCTCTATTTTCGTACGAAGGATTAACATTATCACCATCACAATCCCCTAATTACCCTTTTAATTTATAAAAGAGCATAACATTAAATTTGTTTACCCTCATTGAGGGACGAGGCAGGGTGCCTAACACTTTCCCTGCCCGTATACGGACCCCGAACCTAGAATATCTGTTTTCAAAGTTGTTTCTTTCTAATTTACTTTCACAAATGGTTTTCTTTAATTTTCCTCAAAATTAAAGTGGCGACTCCTCACTTTTCCCACTTTGGTAGTGTTCGTCCAGGTGACCGTAAAATACCTCGCGACATTTGGAGTTGTGGACTTGAAAAAAAATATTGGGAGTGTCTTTTTAACAGGTTCAGAAGATTTTCTTTTTCCAATTTACAGCTAGGCACTCTACTAGATTTTCAACAAAATTTAAGGAAATTTAAATTAATCAAATTTTCTTTTTAAAGGACTTATATATGTGAATTTTACATAAAAGGCGTTTTAATTAATAAAATCAGGAATGGTAATAAAATAAGATAAAGGAAGTGCTCCGACACACTGTGTGTCATGTTTTACTCGGCCACAATGTAGACGGGTAAGGGGTGTCACAATAGTCTGGGACTATAAAGCTTGTTGGTCAAGGACCATGCTTACTTGGTATTATAAGTGAGATTATACAAAGTCATGATGGCAGATTCAGCTAGTGTTGTGGGTTGTGTTATACTAAACAATGGTTTAGATGTTTGCCCTCAACTTAGAAGTCTTACCAGGTGGAAAAATTTTGCCAAAAATTTTTGAGCCAAGTCATTCGATGTAGAAATTAATGCAGGAGGTTGGGACATCAACCACTCTCTAGCCTTGCCACTAAGTGAAAATGGGAACATCATCAATTGGATTGTATCTTTTGACACTCCATTCTGTTTAACGGTGTCAAAAATCCAGAAAAATTGTAATATGTAAATTTGGGTCCTAGTTAGGCAAACTAGCAAATTGTACTACAGATTGGACCATTTGGATCAAAGCTGGCTTGATTTCAAAGTTATTTGTTTGCATAGGTGGCCTGACAATACTAGAAGTGGCTCAATGAAATGAAGGCTTGGTGTAGTCCTGCATTGCCTTGCGATTAACTCTATTGGCAACCTTATTATTTCCTCCAATTGCAACTAGATTATTTCCTTCTACTTCAACTTTCTCTTGATCTTCAGTCATTTCAGCAATTTCCATTGTTTATGCTTTCTTGCTTTATCTAGCAGCCCTTCTGTTTCATCTGTAAGTGCATTCAATCTCAAGGTCAAACTGTAGTGGCTCAGTATTGGTAGTACCTCTCATGCACTACCTGTCGATATCCAAATATATATATATTAAAATTAAAGGAACAATAAAAAAATGTTTAAATTACTAGTAAAATTAACTATCTTTGAAATTAAAGCATTAATCCCCAGCAACGGCGCCAAAAACTTGATATGCCATTTCACAAATGCACAAAATCACTCAAGTAATATAATAGTGAGAAGAGTGTCAAACCCACGAGGAATAGGTTTAACTACCAAAATATACAATAATTCTACTAATTTTTAAACTATGAAATTGAATGACAGTGGAAAATTAAATTTAACTAAAGACTAAAATTAACTTTAATGATCATAATAAAAACTGGGTAAAAATTTAATTAACAAAGCACTAGGGTATATTTGATTTCACTTGGTCCAATTATCAATTCTAGTTATTATGTTTAGCAATTCAAATTTAATTATTAATGCAAAGATCAATAATCTCAATTTATTAAATAATTCCTCTCGAGACTTATTAAAAATATTAATTAAAACCTATAATCTATCTCTCAATAGTAAAATAAATCTTAATTAATTCGCTAAACACTATGATTATTCCCAAAATCTTACAAGTCAAACTTTCTGCTCCCACTCCAGTTATTATTCCTATAATGTTTATTACTATTCACAAATCTATAATTTTTCTTTCCAATACTAATTATAAATCGAGATCAATCAAATACCATGTAGAAAGGTTGCTACCCAGAAGCATTAGGTGCAAATAATAAATAATTGCATTAATAAAGAAAGCTAATATTAAGTATCTAGAATCAAAATTAAAACTAAGCTATATCGGATACCCCACATATAAATTTAATTTCTCATGATCAAAGAATCAAATCCAAGTTTAATTGAATAAAAATTTAGAATCATCCTAACAATGATTTCTAAAATTAAATCCAAAATAAACAAGAGAGAAGAGATAAAAACTCTAGATAATTTCAAGTCAACTGGGTCTTCTCTTCAATCTCCAAGGCTTTAATCTTCAATTCTCCTTGATTAGAAACAAGATGAAATTTTTTTGTCCTCCATTTTGTGCCGTCTCCCTTAAATCAGATGAAAACTCCAAAGAAAACTGTACCATAAAGACAAAAAAACACACTGCTCTTTGAGGCACACAGGTGGCTCAATTCTCACGGGTCAGTACTCAGCACTAATTGGTCCTTTCATTTGCGCCTCACCATAAAGCAAGTTAATTAACCAAATTTGGCCAAAAGTTCCATATCAAGACAAAAGGCACAAGCCTACATTTCCTACATGCAATTTAAAATCATGGCCAATCATTAGTTAAACAAAATCATAAGAAAAAAAGCAAAAGACACGATGTAAACATCACATATACATCAAAGAGTTGGCTGCACAACATCATTTATTTATTTATTTTCTTTTAAAATTAACAAAATGTAAAATTTATAAAAATTATTAAAACCTTATAGAAATTAATAAATCAACTAATTATTGCATAAAAACTATAAATTTTATAAAATTACCCATAAAACTAATAAAATATTTTACAAAATCCTTATATTATTCGATGTGATTTTCACCCATCATTAGGTAAAAAAATCTAGAGAAAGAACAGAATACAAAAATGAAACGAGAAAGAACAAACAAAAAAGATACAAAATAGGTTCCAAATACAATAGACCAAAGTAAAGGATTGAAAGAAAACTACAACAGATCTAAAAATGCAGTCCAGAGGTGAAATACACCCAGCAATCTCTAAAGATCTTTCCACAAAAAATGTTACTACACAAGCAACCCAAAGCAATCAACAACACTTGAAGTAGCTTTGCATTAATAGGAAAGCTGATGGTACTGGATCCTGCACCTTTCCCCAAAACTCAAAGAACAACTCTCTTATAGTAGTAACTAACATTGATTAAAACAGAACCACAAAGCTCAAGAACAACAAAGTTCAAACAAATCAGAGGCACCTAAATGATAACCAACAGCACATGTTCTTATAAGAGTTAAAGAAGTGCCACAAAATCAGAATTACTGGAGATACCTTGCTTTGCCAAACAATCGGCAACTGAATTTGCCTCTGTTGGGATCTGGGAGTAGAGCCTTGTTGTTAAGGATCCTACGGAGAAGGAGCAGATTGATGCTCAAGGACAAGAATCCTATGACATTGTGGTCTTCATTACAGAGACCTAGCCTGATGTAAAATATTCTTCCTTCTCTCTCCCGTTTAAATTTACGTGTTGCGCCACTATCATTGGTTGCATTCGCACCTTTACAAAATTAACTGTTATTTTTCTTAGATACTTCTTGGGCTGACCATTTTATCAATATATATAAAAAAAAAATTGCTTGATGTAGAGTGAAATATATATGAGAAACCAGCATTTGTTGCTGCCAATATTTTCAAAGCATACCATATTAAAGTTCTCTCTGCATTGATTCTTGATAAGAAATATGCCCTTTTGACAAACCTAAAACTTTAAGAGAGAAACAATGGGAAAAATTGGCATTTAAGCACATTTATAGAATTTAGAATATTGCTGTTATATATGTGTGTGTATTGTGTTGAATTGAGAGGTCTAGGCATTAAACCATTGTAATTTTTCCATTCTGGCTGAAGTAGCCAGATTGCTTCTTCCCAGCAAGGGAAACAGAATGCACAACTATCTCATTGTCTCTTTCTTGTTATTTTTGTTGAAACATAAGTTTATGGGCAATTGTTTCCTTTTAATGAATCCAAAAAAAAAAAAAAAAAAAAAGTACTAAAAAAAAATCATGTGGAGGCTGCCATTAGGGTCTTTTGAGCCTTTTAATTTCATCATCATCACTAGCTACTTTATTTGTTGGAGATAAGTGAAGCTCACACAGGGACAGCAACATGGTTATAATTCTTTCTTGTTTTTTCCCTTTTCAATTGTCGAAGCAACAGTGAAACTTGAGTGGAGTATTGATACCTGGATATAATAGCTCTGTATTATGAGCTTACCTAAATTATGTTTGCTAAAAATAGGTAGGGTTGATGTATGAAAATATAACAGTAATTTGAACCTTATAAAGGGTAAGTGAAATATAATTAAAATTTTATTCCTGAATAGTATTTTGCAATTTTTGGCTGTATATATGAAATCTTAGTTAATTGAATGATGTATGTAATTTTTGAAAGTGGAGTTATTATAGTTAGTGCATATGTAATCATTAATGATTTGGAGTCAAATATCTACTTTATTATTATTATTAAATCAACTTTGGTTGTGTGGTTGTAATTGAGGTTGGTTAAATGAATTACTACCATATTCATGATATAGAAATTAAGAAGTGATCGGTGGAAGCATATGCTAATAATTAAGGCATTCTTTGGGATGCTAAAAGGGAAAAGAAAATAAAATGACACTATAAAAAATAATTAGTTTTGTAAAATGAAATTGGTTGCTATTAGCAATAAATTTTGTAATCAATTTATGATTTCATTTTTTTACTAAAATAGTTAATTTAAAAAAAAAAAGTTAAGCAACCAATTCAAGAATCGGTTGCTAAATTGATTGTTATTAGCAACTAATTTATAATTGGTTGCTAAATCGGTTGCTAATAGTAATCAATTTATAATTAGCTACTAAATCGATTGCTAATTGATATTAGAAAAATCTTAAATATAAGATTAGTAACCAACTTTAAAATCGATTGCTATTAGCAGTCGACTACGAAATCGGTTGCTAAAACCTACTGCTAATAGCAACTAATTTTAAAATTAATTACTAACAATAACTGATTTAGAAAGTTAGTTGCTAAATTAAATAATTATTTTAATTGGCTCTAGAGCTAGAAGCTGATTTGCAATCAGTTGCCAAAATCGGTTGTTATTTGCAATCGATTCCTAGCGTTAGTGGCCACAACCTTGTGCATTAATGATCTTGTTTGTGCCTTGTAACACCAATTTTTTAAGAAATATTAAATATGATTGTTACTAAAGTAGAAATATAATTTATCGAAGTTTTTGGGAGAAAGTTAAATTTGGAAATTGAATTTATAAGTGAAGAATTGAAGTTTTAGGTGTAAAATGGACTTTTAGGAAATTGAAGGACCAAAATGAAATTTGTTTAAAAAAGTTGAACAGTAGGTTGCACATCCATATTACTTCTCCAACAGCTTTAAAAATAAAAAAGAAATAGCAAAAAGGTAAAAGAAGAATTGGGAAAGAGAAGAAGGAAGGAAAAGAAGAAAAAGAGAAAGAGGGAGGAAGGATGGCCAGATTCTATAGAGTTTCTCTAGTGAGAGAGGATGCTAGCAACAGGAAAAGAAGGAATTTGCTTTGCAATATTAGAAATTTGAGAGAAAATGGAGAAGAAGTTGAATAGGAGCAGAGCAGGATTTCAGCAGGGGCAACAATTTTTTTTATTCTTCCGAATGAGTTTGGTAGTTTTTTCACCAATGACTTTTGGATTTTTAAGGTCTATATGTCCAGAAGACATGGTTAAAATTTGGTAATTTTTCAATGGTTGAATTTGGAAAAATAAATTTTTGAACTTAGATTATTTGGATTGGAATTCTAGATTTTGGGCTGCATAAATTTAAGGAAATTAAATAGTTAGAATTTATTGTGTTAAAATTTGGTGAATTTTGAACTTGTGATTTGTGAGATATAAATTGTTTTGTTTGAGTTGTCTAAGTAAGAATTATTTCTGAAAAATTCAGCATTTGAAGGGTTGGATAGATATTTTGATATCTCATGATGTAGACGTAATTTGATGTTAAAATTTTTAATGATGTTGTATTTGAATGTCTTAAATATATGGTTAAAATTTACAATTTACCTGAAGGTTGAAATATTATATATAAATTTGAATGTACAAATTGCCATATTTGATATTAAAGATTGGGTAAAGTTAAATAAGTTATTTTGATAGAACTAAAATTATTTCGAGATAGGATATGACATTTAGTGAATTTCTAAGTTATTGTGTATTATTTTTGAGAAATAAATATATATTTTTTTATTTGGATTTGTGATGATATGGATATATTTTGAAATATTTTAATTGAGATTTGGGTAAGAAGTATTGAAAATAATATTTATATAGAGATATAAGTTAGGAATTTGTGTAAGTTGACATAATTATTGAGTTATGGATTGAGTTTTGTGACAAAGAGTACAGTTTAATTTAAGAGGAAATACTGTCGAATTTTTGTTAGATATTAATATGGAATTGAAGTTTATGGATGAATTTGATTATAATTATATCATGATATTTTTAGGAGGAGTTTCTTAGTATGGTTTTAAATGGATGGAGAGATGGTATTTGTGAGTTGGTACCTTCAGTTTGGTGAGTAGTATTTACAATATATAGCATGAATTTGCTTCTCAATTAATTCTTATTCCTTTAGAAGCTGTTATTTGCTTTGATATCGTTATTGTATTCTGATTATTGATTTCTCATTGTGATTTAATGTGATTTTAAGGTATAGTTGCTCATTCATATTTCATGCATTTAACAAGTTTAGAAAGAGAGTTACATGTTATGAGACAAAAGGAAAAATAACAAGTGGTAATGATATTAATAGCACATTATGGAGAGATAATAGCAAAGTTTAGTAGATATGATTTAATATTTTTGAGTTATGGCAAATATTATGAATTTGTGGATTAGTATGATGATTACTTAGCTACTTTGGATAGCAATAAATTGATTATCACATTTATGTTATTGGAGATTGTGAGGTTCATAATCTATGGTTTTGAGGTTTATGATTTTAACAATTATGATACGCCCTTGTATCATTGTGAGATATTGAGTTATATTTAGCATATTTGCTCTCGTCATGAGAATGCCAATAGTTTAAGTATTACAGTAGGAAAGGGTTGCCCATAAAGAGATGGAGTTGCCATTGCGAGATTAACATAACATGGATATGATTTTGATATTTATTTTGATACTTTGGCATATCTTTGAATGTCAAGAGTTAATTATCGATATTTTTATATATGTGAGGAATGATTGGAGACTAAGAAGAGTTTAATTTAAGATTGGTATGGAGATTTTAGATTTTACTATAGCATAGCATACTTGTTGAAATTGATTATCCACTTTATTTAGCTTGTTCTAAAAATTTTATTATTGAATTTATTTGTTTAGCTTCTTATTCTCTAGTTCCCTCTATTGTGTGATGTGTATTGTAAATGCCAACTCACTGATTTTTTCCCTTGATGCTCACCTCTTCCAACTCACTAGATTTGTAGGTGATTTAAGTTGACGTTCATTATTAGTTTGACAGTTTTAGATGCTTTGATTGGCTAGAATCCATAATCTTGGGAAGCAAAGCAAGAATCATTTTCAGTAGGGAAAAGGGTGTTACATGCCTCTAGCTTTTTGGCTATTCTTTGGGGTGTGGTTTAATTGGGGTAAATTTTGTCAGGCAATGAAGCCGCATTATTCCCAATGATGCTTCTGTAGGATTAATCTCCTTCTCCCCCCCCCCCCCCCCCACAAGGTCATTTGGTTTGGTCATCAATGCCATTGGAGCTACCTTATTCTGTGGCAGCGTTTCTCATCCAAGTTTAGGTTTGGGTTTGGATCTATTAAGCTAGGGTTTTGTTTGATTTGGGTTTGTTTTTTATGCTAGGGTTAGTATATGCTCTATTTCTTTTTGGCCATGGGCCTTTCTAATATATTATGTCACACCTTACCCTTTCGTAAGATATGACATGATCCCATAATATGCCTAATGAATTACCAAATTCCGTTTACCAATAATCCATTAAACATATTACAAGGAATTTTAAACAATTTCAAATTCACATTTTAAATTAATTGAGGTGATAAAAGATTTAAGAAAAATACTATGAAATTAATTAAGAAGGAAAATAAGCAATTTTTAAAGCTTAAAGAAATTTTACAAAAATTCAGCGTGGTGACAGCTAAATATTCAACAATCCAAAAATTTGAAAACCTGTTAAAAATCTGTACAATATATATATTTCACAATTCATCAACACAACATTCAAATAAACACTTTCTTCATTCACAATCCCAAAAGGAATAAATATTTACAAATTTACATTCATTGGAAATTAACAAAATAATATTACATCGTTTTTGTACAACTGCTCAAATGATTCTTACATACATACAGTCTTCATTTATATCAGAAACAAAATTCAAGAGAAGTACCCTAAAATTTATACCCTGTCTATCAAGGAGTACAACTTCTAATGTGTTCTCTCAGCTACTTTCTTTTTCCCTATCTCATGCATAACATAGAAATAGCTATCGCTAAGTATTTAACTCAGTGGTGCACAACTTAATTATTTATAAAATCATCATAAAACATAATTAATCAAACCATGATAAATTATTCAAGATGCTCAAATTTTCCATCAAATATGAAAACAGTGATGATGTTCACAAACATTCACAATTTGTCATTCACAAAGCATTTATTTCACAACACATTTATCAAAACAATTAAAATCATTTGTGTTGCCAACTACACACAATTTAAGTTATGACACAAAATTTCATGATCAATGCTGCATTGTACACCACGACAAAGCTATCTCAAACCCATAGCCGTTACTATTGGGGGAAGTAAGGCTAGCTAGAAAATATGAATGCATTCATCTGATCTCAACCTCAATTGGCAAGCCAGAGAGGGAAGGTAACAAATCAATCTCAACATCATTAATCGTTATTAATGAGGGAACAATCAAAGTTTGCCATGTCAACTGTGGCTTTAAAACAATTTAAAGCAATTTCCATTCAAATAACAATATTTCAAATCAACAAACTTCAACAAATAGGGTTGGCAACACATCAAATTCTCAAAGCACTTCTAAAATACATTCAATCCGGCCACTCCCATGCTACAGTAAAATCAATGGCCAATATCTGCCTTTCCAACACAATAATATATTCTTTTTAGTATTCAAAATATTCTAAAAATAATGTAAACATCTCTCAAAGGTAAAGTAAATTCACATTTGTTTCATTTGCAAATTTAAAATACAAGAGAAATTCAAGTTGTGCACAAACCTTGTCTTAGACTCTTTTCTTTGGTCTATTCTTCCCTTCACTCTAAAGTATTCTTCTCCACTGAATATATAATTTCAAATGTCACAATACTGATTCCAATGTCCTCAATTCCAAATCAAATAAATCCCTAGTAATATTCCTAAAATAACTACATATTCTAACTTTTTCAGATTCAGGGCATCATTTAAACATAACTGTAAAATTAAATTTCAACCTAATTCTAGTCATAATCTATCAAATTGATCTTTACGTAAGTTGTTCCTCTATGTCTTAGCTTTAATTATCATTTTGAATCACTCAATTTGGAGATTTAGATCATTAGCTATGATCAAAATATTAGGCACTGCTCCTTGTGTCTTACCCTGCGATTCTTAGGTTTTCCAAATTTTCACCTAAATTTACATTCAATATCTGAGCACCTTATGCTCAAAATTTGTACCAGGTTTCTAAAACAAAGTTTTATACCTTTGTATTAAGTTTCTAAATCATTTTGTAGCACCTCAATTGGAGATGTACAAAGGAAGTTATGCACTATTTACTATTCGGAGGTCACAGGGCAAAATTGCTTAGTTGCAGGAAATTCCAGTTTTAAGTTTTTGATATACTCTAATATTTGAACCAATTTTCCTTTACATCTGGGTCTAGGTCAAAACATGAAAGTTGTATTTCTATGTCTTATGGTTATTTTGGCTTTGGAATCACTCAATTTACATTTATTTAGCTTTAGTTATGGTCATTTTGCCAAAACTATTTAGGTGATAATTTCTCAAGTTTCAGGGCAGTTACAGAATCCAGTTAGATTTCTGGACTCACATTTTCTAGCTAATTTGGGTAAGTTAAAACCATAATTTGGCATTATGGTCTCCATATGAATTGTTTCCCTGTGTCTCAAGATTACATAGGTTTAAGAATCTCTCAATTTGGAGTTTTGTAGAGTGAGTTATGGTCAATTAAGTATGTACTGTTCATTTGGTCAGTTTTCTAAACTCCAAGTTTACATTGCCAGATTCTAGCCCTAATTGAGGTACTTCTGGCCATTTTCAGGTCAAGTGTTCTACATAAAAGTTTTAGCATTTTGTCTTAGTTTCATTTTCCGTTAGTTTCACATCAATTGGAGTTATGTAGCTCAAGTTATAGGCAAATAACCCCACTAGACTCAAGTTGTCCAGATTCAGCACTTAGGATACCACTTCAATTCACTTAATTTCTCCACTAAATCATGATTGTTTTTCACTAATTGCACATCCAATAGTCATAATATAACCGTATTAACATTAATAAAGCTCCATACCATAAAAACCCTAATTACATGCAAACCCTAATTGTCATCCTTCAATTTTAATCTAATTTCAAGTTCCCAATCATGCTTACTACTTCATTCAAGCTTAGGAATCAAATTAATCATATCAAAACTCATAAACCCTAACTCCTACCATCATGACTGAATTTCTCCTCTTCAACATCATGCATGATTTTCATCAATTTCCATCAAAACTTCAAAAATCAAACTTAAAATCTATAAATTCATAACTAGTTAAACAAGAATCTCCACTTACCTCAATTGATCAACTTCCTATCTTCCTAAACTTTCAATTTCCTTTGATTTTCTTGCTTCCTTTCTTCAATTCAAGGTCTAATTCAAAGTTTTCTTGTGATTTTCTATAGAATTTATGGGTGGTTTGTAGGGTTTGGAAGCTTGAGGTGATCAAAAATAGAGGAAGGAAGAGGAAGAAGGTGGATCGCACAATTGGGGTGAAGAAGATGATGAAAGAGATAATGATAATTGATTTCTTTTAATGGATATTTATCTTACTTTTGGTCAAATTTGTCATATTCATAATTATCTAAATTAATTATAATTGTAATTTTATTTATAATTATAACAATTCTATAATTCCTTCCATGTCCTCTTTTAAATTCCATACTTCTTTGACTTAATTTAATCCCATTCTAATATATCAATCTCACTTACTTTAATTGACATTTTAGTTAAAAGTCAACTCTTCAAGTGAATTGACCAAAATGCCATTCATCGAGTTATAGTCCATCTTTTTCAAAAATACCGATTAAGTCCATAACCTGATAGTCATTTTGATTTTTATTCTACTTATCTCAATTAATTTTCATCTTATTTTTAGTTATCAAGTTGGCTTTGAATAATACTATTCACAGACCAAAATTAGTATTATTCAGAGCTCGAAATTTTCGGGATATTACGTATTAGGCTATAAGCCTTTTTTTTATGAATGAAAATCCTATCTTACGATAAGGGGGAAAAAAAAACTCATCCCTAATATTCATACATATCCAAAATATATCATCCAGACAATCTCAATATACATGAATAGTTTAACAAGTTATTATAACTATAATATCCTTGCAGAGCATTTAGGAGTTTAAACAAATATAATAGAACCAGCTATTAATAAAAGTCTTATGAAGGAAAATGGCAAGAAATACACCAAGGAAGATGTTGCTCTTATCACCTGAGAAAAATAATTAAATAAGAGTGAGAGTTTGACTCATAGAATTTAATATTGAATATATGCATAGCCTCTATAACTAGCCTACCTCCAGTGCAATAATAATATGAAATGCATATCAATCACATCATAGCAAGTAAACACACACACACACACACACACACACACACACACACATTGCACTAGGGAACTATTTGAAAGCATACCAAAAAATCAGTACATACATAATAGTTTAACTAGAAACCAAATTGAACCTAATTGAAATCAGTCTGATCCAATTTCTACTCAGTTTAAGACGATAAGCACCTAGAGTTCAAGTAAAAAAAGTTGGCCATATTGCCATTACGATGTAAAGAAACTTTCATAAAAGTTTGAACAATGCTAAAATGTGAAGTTATTTGATCATTATTATGCAAGTCAAAAAGGATTTTAGTTCCATGTTATATGAGCCCATTAGATATCTATTCCGTTGTATCAGAATAGAAAAAAAAAGCAATTGAAAGAAAATTAATATGGCATTAACTACATTAACAAAATTAAATTAATAAAATTAGATGTAAACGATACAAGTGAGAATTTATGCAAAAATTAATTAAAAAAGTCAAAAGTTGTAGAATTACCTATCAATCATTCTCCATTTGCTCTGCTTTTATATCCAGAAAAATTTTCGTTTGCCAAATGCAACTTTTTTTATGACGTATGCCATATTCATTTGTTCCATAGGTGACTCCATTGAACATGTAACTCTAATTTCAAGTATTGTGATGTGGACTACTGTAAGTGCACGGGTGGTTCAAGTAGTATAGAAAAAGATATCGTTCCCACAGAGAGTTATATTCTCAATTAAATTTTTGATGCAAAATAAACTATGTTAAAATTGTATTTTAATCAAACAAATAAAAGAAATTTAGGAATTTGAAGCTTAAGGTATGAAAATGCAAAATTCAATTCAAATAATGACTAATTTAATAATTCACAAAATAAAGAAATTGAGAATATTAATAATGAAAATTAATAAAATGAGATTAAACTAAACACTCAAAAGTAAAATTCCAACCAATAATTGATAAAAGACGATTCCGGAGTTAAGGGCTCATATTTAAGTCAATTTGGGATTTTCCTAGCTAGCCCAATCTATGAAATCTATGGGTTTAAAGGAGACCAATTTTAAAATCCTTTGAAATCTCTTTCGAGTAAATCAAAAAGTACCTTGGCTAATTAAATCCTACTTTCATGGAGTTTGAAATTAACCAAGACCCATTAGGTTCTTTAATCAATCTATTAATCATCTTAATCCTTAGTCTATTTCTAGATCTAAGTTAATTAAGTTCAATTTTTTGATTATCTATCACTTGGTTTTCTCCTTTCGGTGTGTCAACCAATTAAGTTCAATTTCTTGATTATCTATCACTTGGTTTTCTCCTTTCGGTGCGTCAACCAAGGATTATGAACATAACTTAATGGGGCCCTTCATTAAGCATATAAATAAGCACACAAGAAATGGATTAAACCTCATAAATTTCATTAAATTGAAACTAACCTAGTTCAAATCCACAAAAATAGCTCAAATATTACATCCCCAACTCCAGAATCAAAGAAAACTACTCACAATTCATGTTTAATACAAGAGATTCTAAGTAAAAGAGGAAATAAATCATGAAAATAAACTAAAACTGAAGAAACCCGATAGATGAAGTGCAGAAAATGTGAGGAAGAAAAGAAGAATCCAATTTTTTGATCAAAAAATGGAAGTGTCGGCTGTTGCTCTCCTTTTCCTTCCTTTCTGTGACACCCCTTACTCAACTACAGTGTAGCCGAGCAAGTTATGCCACTCAGTGTGCCGGAGCACTCTATTTTATCTTAATTCATTTTTATCATAGTTTTGAATATAACTTGTGAAATATAATTCATTTTAAGCCATTTATCGAAATTACTATTTATTTGAGGTTCCGAAAATTTTATAGAAAATCCGGCAGAGTACCGGCTAAAAATAGAGAAAACCGTTCTTCGGAACCTGTGAAAAACACTTCCTATGTTCTTATTCATTCATCTCAACTCCATTTATCAAAATCTCAATAATGTTCAATCTCAGTTCTCATTCGTCCATCTCATAAGATACCATGCATACATCATTGATAAACATTCACTTTTCCATTTACAACCACACTTTTCATTATTTACATGAATATCAAAATACATTACATAAGTTTCAAATACATATGAGAAAATAAAATCAATTACAAAATACCAAAATGACATCTAGCGTCCTACCCATGTGAGGTGACTGAACTACCTTACCGAATTTGTGGTCTGCGCGGCTGTCAATCTTCTTCTCTCCTTTCGTTGCAAAAAAGCGGCGCTAAGCATAAAGCTTAGTGGTGCAAATAATAAAATAGAAAGAAATAATATGCAATATAAAAATCATAATTTCTTAGCCATTGTGTTCATAAGAACTGAATAATTACCAACTTAGTGTTTAGTCGAGGGCTAATTACGTTTTATGATATTAACTTCTTCATGAATTTTAAGTTTTCATTGTATTCTATCGTAATCATTCCTGATATTTAGTTTTCGTATTTTCTTTAACAATCAGTTCAATTACAGTTATACTTTTCCATGCCCAAGTAACCTATCATACCATGGGACGCAGAACGCCAACCACGATGGCTAAAAAGCCATGATATCACATAATCGGCATAAAAGCCATGAATACGGGCATAAAAGCCATGGATACGGGCATAAAGCCATGAATACAGCATAAAAGCCTTTCCTTGATCGCTAAAACAATACCCTATTGGCATGCCAAACTATCCAAACCAATCACATTAGGCCTACTAGGGCATTTTGCATTTTTAAGTTTCACAATTTTTGAATTTCAAGTTTTCATGTCACTATTCATTTCCTTAGTCAACTAAAATGTTGACTTTTGCATAAACAATAGGTACATTGGTTTTAATACTCCCAACATACCACATTTTGTATTTCAAACTTGTTAGTTTTGGTCACTTTCTCAAAGCTTAGGTCATTTTGGCAAAATTGCCAATTTTTGGTTTTGGTGTCACTATTCACCTCATTGGTCAACAAAAATATTGACTTTTGGATAGAAAATAGGTGTATTGGTTTTAACACCTCAAACATACCACATTTTGTATTTCAAACTTGTTGGTATTGGTTGCCAATACCATTTTTAAGCTTAATGCTAATTGAGCAAAATTTTCAGATTTGATGCTTCATCTTTATTGTTCCATTTGATATTTCTACAGTGGGAATTTGAGGAAATCGTAAACATGAAAGTTGTTCCTTATTCTGTCTAGTTGAATTTCTTTTTTTGAATCACTCCATTTGGAGTTTTGTAGCTCAAGTTATGGCCAAAATAAATTGATTTTTGGTCCAACTTTATTTGACCAAGTTAAGTTCATAATTTGGTCTAACTTTCTTCATATGAAATGTTCTACTATGCCTTAGGTTTCCATCGGTTCAAGAATCGCCTAAATCTGAGTTTTCTAGAGAGAGTTATAACCATCCAAACATGGCTGCTCAAATCAAAATCTGCAGAGTTGCAGGTTTGAACAGTGGCTGCCATTGCCATTTGGGTTAGGTTCTGGCCATAATTTGGGGTAGGTTCCTTCATGAAAGTTGTTTGTCTATATCTTAACTTATTGCTGTAAAAATTTCAGGTCAATTGACCATATCTACAGTGAGTTATGGCCAAATGAACAGTTACTGTTCATTTGGTCAATTCGCAGAGGTGTCGGATTGGGGCCAAGTTTTGGTCCTCTTGCTTTGGTCTTTTGGGGATGGTTTCTTCAGCAAAAATGTGCCATTATAAGCCTAGTTTCATGTCCAATTGGCCAAACACCAATTGGACTAACACAGCCTAGGTTATGGTAGTGCAAAGGGACTGAATTTTCAGTCCTATCCCTACCTCTTCACTTTGCAATTCTATTTTTCAGTCCAAATTGTGCTTAACTTACCTAAAATGGTCACTAATTGACCATTATAATGTTCTTTCACAATTTCATAAGCCAAAACCAAATTTCACTCTCCAAAACCCTAATTTCCCATTGTGATTCACACTAGTTACCCTAGTTAATACCCTAACTCATTATCCATGTATATAATTACCTTAAACATCATATTTAGTCCACTCTAAGTCCATCAAAACAATCAATCTTGTTCCTTCCTTAGGGCAGCCAAAATCCATGGGCTACATACACTTAACTTTCATTCATTTGGTTCACAAATTCATACTTATTTTAAGTAATTAACATGGAATAATAGAGATATAAGTGGAATTAGGCACTAACCTTATTTGATAAAATTCCCAACTTGTTAAACCTTCACTTCTCCTCTTTTTTTTGCTACTAAACACTTGATCAAGGTCTAAAATCAACTTTTAATGTTGGGAGCTAGGGTTTTTATGGTGAGAATTGTGGGAAATTTAAGCTTGGGAGAAGAAGAAAAATGAAGAAGAGAGAGTAGAGAGAGGTTCACGTATTGGAGGAAGAAGATGCAGAATTTTGGTTTAATTTAGGGTCTTTTGACTTTTATTCTTATGCTTGATTAAATATGATTGGTTGATAGGGTTTTAATTGCATCATCCTATGTCATAAATTTGATTTTTATTTCATTTTTGGTTTCTTTTCTTTTCTTCTTTCATTACTCATTTTCAATTTAATTTCTACTAATATTTCTTCATATTTTATGTCATATTAATTATTTACTCAACTGGACAAGTCGGCCAAAAATCACCTCTGAAGGCGAAATGACCAAAATGCCCTCCGTTTGGCTTAACGGGCCAAAATTGTCTGTACCGATTGAAAAATTTTTCTAGGTATTTTCTTGGCATTCTAATGCCATGGGAACCTCAATAACCCTTCTCTGGAGTCCCAAAAATTATTTTATAATTTTTCCCCAGTCTAGGGCTCCTCGAGCAACTGAGAATCCCTCTTACCCATCGCTGGGCACCGTTTGACTTAATCAGTATTTTATTTCTAAAATTTTTGATAAATTTTTCTCATTAATATTTGAGTTAATTATTGTTACTAACTTAAGTTTAATTATTTTTCAGGACGTACCAACACCGTCAGAGAATGTACGGAGTTGTTACGGGGTGGGTGTTACACTTTCTCTGTCTTTCTTCCCCTTACTTCTTACCCCCCCCCCCCCCCCCCAAATGAGGTAAAAAGTATCTATTTATATTCTCTAACAAAAACCTTGAAATGGTGTGTGTAAGGTAACAATTCACGTGGGAGAATCTCTTTTCTAGCTTATTTATGAAGTTGTGCACAGGTTATGCAAGATCTTGTACAAATCTGACAGTTTCTAGAGGCTTTCCGTGAGATTGCACAAGCTATGCTGGTTACTTGTGCAAGTTTCTGCATGCTTTGAAGTCTTTTGTGAAAGTACACTACTGAGCTGCATAGGTTATGTAGCAAGTTGTGCAAGTTTTGGCCGCCAGTTAGGGCATTTTTTCGTGAAGCTACATAAGGAGTTGCACAAGTTATGTAGCCAGTTGTGGAAGTTTCAGCCATTTGAAAATTTCTTCTGTGAAACTACACAAGAGAAGGCATGAAAGTATGCAAGCTGTGTGGCACGTTGTGCAGATTTTTGCAGGTTCACAATTTCTTCTGATTTCTGTGCAAAAACTGCATAGCCTATGCAATAAGTTGTGCAGATTTCAACAACTTCACATTCTTCAATTTCCAAGCTTCATTTTAGCACTTTTGGATATGGAAATCACTCCTTACTTGCACAATTACTTTTTAGTCCCTCAAAAATACCATTTTATCTATAAAAAAAAGCAAAAATTACAAATTAGTATAGAAATTGATAATTATGAAAAATTAACCAAATAACTAATAAAATTAATTAAAAATGACTAGCGAATAAATAAAATGACTATGAAATTTAACCTAAATGACTATATAAAATGCATGTATCAATTACCCCCAAACTCAAATCTTTGTTTGTCCTCAAGCAAACCTTTAGAATATAATGCACTTTTGGAGTGCCTTATCCGAAGAACTATGAGAACCACCCATTAAAGTAACTTAACACACCTTTAGCCATACCAACAATCTATATACCCATTCTTCAAGATGCAAAGAATCTAATGTTTACCCAAGCTTTCACTGCTTAGCCATCAAGTGAATTATTATTCCAAATTCCCAAACCAACCAATCATAGGAGAAAGTCATACTTAAAAAGAACTTGAGAACATTCAATAATCAAAGTGCCCCTATATAGAATGGTGGAATTTGATGAATGAATGAATATATTCCCAATCCCATAGGCAAACTTTCTATCCCTATCTCCACTAATGAAGCAAGTACAAATAAAGAGATCAAAGGTCTTTTAGGAATGTAATGGGGCTATAGAGCTCAAAATAAGGCTAACAAGAAAAGGGTAAAAGGGATTCAAAGCAGGAGAATAATGTTTAACCTTGAAAACATAAGGTTTACTACTTTTTTTTTCTTTCTTTTTCTCTTTTTTTTTTTTCTTTTAGAGGAGGGAAATATACAATGGAAAATTTTAAGTGCTAGCATATTTTACAAAATTCATAAAATGAAGGGACACTTTAATACTTTAATTTTTTATCTTGTATTTTCTCTTAATGATTGTCCCCAAAATAACACTCCCAAATTTATTTTCTTTAATTACTTTGGGTGGATTTCTTTCAATTTGAAAGACAATTGAAAAGCACATATACTAGCACTTTTGCATAAGAAAGGCATCACTTCTCCCTTTTATATTTTTTTTTCTTTTCTTTTTTTTTTTTTTAGATTGTGCATCAAATATTTTGCATAATTATTCTCATGAAAAGGGTAGCAGTGTTTGGTTCATTGGCTAGGTAGCAATAAGGGTTCCAAGAAAAGATAGGAATAATGTAGGCTTAAAAGAGTTTGCAAAGGTTAATTTTAATGAAAGGAGGGTTAAAGGTTTTAAATGAGAGGGTTTTAATCAAAGAATGCCTAATCATTTCTCTTTTCAAGTACAAACTGGTATTTTACCTCAAAAAGTTTAGAAAATTTATTCTAGGATTGGTGAGACATCATTTGACTACCTTTTATCCCATAGCTCTCTCTAAACACTCCAATCTCTAAATGACTAGTTGGGTGACTTTTTGGCTAAGAAGATACAGGCAAAGGTACACACTTCGAAACTTTTCACCTTTTAGGAAACTTTCAATCTACAAACCCAACCAAAGGTAAGTGAAATCACTCTTATATGTAACTTCCCATAACTCAAAGAACTTGGTAAAAATTTTATTTCATGAATGCATGGTTCCTAAAAATGAAAAATGCATTAACTAAATATAAGAAATTTATATGCAAATTTTTTATATGGTTGCTATATGAAGTATGCTATGTATGTATGTGTGTATAAAATATTTACAATATGAATGAATGATGCATGTATGGTATGGAATAAAATGAAATGTACTTAGACTAAAAATGCTAAAACAAATTTTTTTAAGCAAAAATAAGCAAAAATCTTATATACACCCCTAAACTCAAAGTGGACATTGTCCTCAATATCAAAATAAATGTCAAGATGGAACAAAAAGATTTAATGAATGAAGGAATTTAAAAGGCTCAACAAGATGTAAGATATTGATGAATTATAAGAAAGTGCTAAAATAGTTAGAGTCAAATTTCAATCAATGAAGAGAATGAGCTTACTTGTAATGGCAAGAATATAAAGCATGCTACAGAAAGTGAGAAGAATTTACCTTGAATGAAGAATTGGTAATTTGGAAATAATTAAGATTGAAAAGTCCCTCAACAATGCTATTAAAGTAAATGAATTTCTTAGAAAAGAGTTGTTGCATAGGTTAGTGCATGGGCTATGCAAAAACTATTGCGAATAGTAAATTCTATAGAAATTCTGCAGAAATGTGCACTGTGAACAGTATTTTGTACACAATTAACTAAGTAGCAGTAAAATTACAAAAGCTATGCACCAAGCTTTGTAGTTTTCAGCAGAATAAACAAAAGAGCATGAACAATACTACATACTTAAAAATGCATTCCAAAATAGTTGCTGGAGCTTAAAACTCAATTGAAATGAAAAATATCAGCTGGATAAACTCCATTAACATCAAAATTAAGAACAAATATGAACAAATACACTATTTTTGCAAAGTAAAAGCACCAAATTCTGTTGTGAATAGTAATTTCTGCACAAATATGCATGTGAACAGTATCAATTTCCTTTAATTTTGCAAAATTGCAATTTTAACGCACCAATAAACTCGCACATTATGCTAATACACTCTCACTTTAAAAACAAATATGCCAAAAATCCAAAATCTCACCAAATCAAATGAAAATTAAGGAATATGCATTTTCAGAATCTGAATTCAAACCTAAACACATCAAAATCAGAATTTGCATATTTATCAATCCTCAAATTGCACAAATTAGTCATTCACTCAACTTCCTTAGTCCAAGCACATATCTCATCACAAAATAAACATGAAAGAGATAAATTTGGGAGATCTTCATAACCACTTATTTAAATTTTTGACAGCAAAAGATTAGAAGGCTCATAATAACTCCTTAACTTGCTGCATAATTATCAAAATTCTGCACTATGTCAAATGAAGTCAAATAAGATTTAAAATATTAAAATTCACTAATGAAAAGAATGAAACACTCCGTAATGTTGTAGTTTCTCCTCTTCTATCTCGCAAGCATCTGTATTAGGCAAAATTAGACAATTGTCAAAAATTGAATTTAGGGGTGCTTGAAAACACAACAAAACAAAACAAATAAAATAAAATTAACCAAAACAAAATAAAAAAACTTAGGGTGCCTCCCAAGAGCACTAAGTTAAGGTCATTAGTTTGACCCTTGTCATGTTTCACGGTGGTTGGAATTAGAATTTGTTGCCTCTATTTCCAATAGGTGCTTCAATGAATCTATACTTCATCTTCTTTCCATTGCATGAAAATATCCTTGTTGCTTTGTCTAAAAGTCCAACAATTTCTTTCTTGACCACCTTTGGTGCATCTTTTTCTTTGAGAGATGGTTGCTTGACTTTAATTTTCTCCACTTGCTCAATTTGAAAAACTGGTGCCATAGGACAAGGTGGATTGCTCTTCAAATGTTGTGTAAATGCTGCCATTTTTGGTTTTTTATCATTAATACTTCCTCTATGAATAAGACCCTTTGGATAACTCTTTCTAAGGTGCTCTTCCACTAACTCATCAATTATATCAACTCTCAAGCAAGAGTCTACATCTTGATGTTGTTTCTTCTTAGCATTGCCAATGTTGAAAACTAATTCATCCTCTCCAACTCTAAGAGTGAGCTTTTCACCTTTAACATCAATCAATGCTCCTGCTGTAGCTAGGAAAGGCCTCCCCAAAATGATTGGCATATGAGAATCCTCTTCCATGTCCAAAATGAAAAAGTCAACTAGAATGCATAATTTTCCAACCTTCAGTGGTACATTCTCCAAGATCCCTTTTGGACACTTAATTGATCTGTCTGCCAACTGAAGAGAAATGTGGGTTGGCTTAAGATCTCCCATGTTAAGCTTATCATAGATGGAGAGGGGCATAAGGCTTACACTAGCCCCTAAATCACATAAAGCTTTTATAGAACATGATTCCCCAATGAGGCATGGAATTGAAAAACTCTCTGGATCCTTTGGAGGATAGCACTGCATTCCTCAGTTAAGGCTATAGTCTCACGATCTTCAAGTCTCCTATTATTTGAAAGTATTTCTTTCAAAAACTTTGCATAAAAGGGCATTTGGGAAAGAGCATTAATGAAACGCACATTGATATACAACTTCTTCAACACTTCTAGGAACTTCCCAAATTGCTTGTCCAATATGGCCTTTTGAAATCTTTGTGACAAAGGAAGTCGTGACTTGTAAGGCTCTGGAAGTATGTACTTCTCCTCTTTTTCTTCACTATTCTCTTTACCTTTTCTTGCACTCTTTTTCTTTTCACTCTCTTGTTTTTCATTTTCCTCAACATCTTCCTCATTTTCTCTCTTTTCACTTTTTTCACTCTTCTCATTATGCACTATTTTACCACTTCTCAGTGTAATGGCATGACATTGCTCCCTTGGGTTTTCTGTCTAACTAGAAAGTTTCCCCATAGATTTGGTACTTGATGAGCATGCTTGTTGTGTAATCTGATTTTTTAGCATCCTATTGTGTGTTTCCATCTGTTCCAGCCTTACTTTCATCTCTCTCATTGTAACACCCCCGTTTGCATAGCCTGGTAGATTTCACTGCTCCGGTGACCGGTGTCAGTCTGGACAATTAAGGAGATTAGAACTACACTTAAGTCAATTAGAGAAGCCATAAACACAAATAATTAGTAATGTTCAATTAGTTAAGTATAAATAAGAAAAACAGAACATAAGAGGTTAAACGAGCCGAGAGTCACAGCGATAGGTGACCTTCTCGGGAATGACTGCGAAGCCGTTTTAAACTCAAATTTCAAACCGTAAAAAGTGACACTGCGGTCCTTAGGACCCTTATGAACACAGTGGAAAAGAGAAAATCACGAAAATAACTGTTAAGCCAGTCAAATAATTAGGTCAGGGATCCGAAAGAAATATGGAATTAATTGCAAACCGGGATGAACCGGTGAGGGGCAATTTGGTCAATTGACCCCGAGAGCTGACTTCTGACCTAACTGTCAAATAAAATCGGAGAAAAGAAAATTTCAGAATTGAGAATTAAATTAAAGAACTAATAGAAAAATAGAAA
Source organism: Hevea brasiliensis (assembly GCF_030052815.1). Taxonomy (NCBI): domain Eukaryota; kingdom Viridiplantae; phylum Streptophyta; class Magnoliopsida; order Malpighiales; family Euphorbiaceae; genus Hevea; species Hevea brasiliensis. The sequence goes on along the minus strand of NC_079504.1, from coordinate 39,634,265 downwards.
AAAAAAAGAGAGAAAAATAAAAAAGTAAAAAGGGTGATGACATCATGCATGACATCATGCATGATGCCATAAAAGATATAATTAATAAATTAATTAATTAGGTTTTTGTGGTCTTCCATAAACCAAAATAGATAAAAGAAAATAAACAAAAAAAAAGTTCATTTTAGTCATCTTCTTCTCCTAATTGCCGCCCCATCTTCCTCCATAAACTCCCATGAAAAATCCTTCATCTAAGCTTACATCTAAGCTTAAATTCCTTCACCCAATTTACATAACTCCCCTAAA